>NC_139002.1:31096866-31156866 GCF_964374135.1 Grampus griseus
CTGAAATACCAGGGAAAGCTGTAGACTTGACGCCTGGTGTGGGCGGGTTGGGGAGGAGGTCCTCACTTACACAACATGTGACATCAGAGCATCACTGCTCCCATGCACCTCTGATGGGGCGTCTACCCTGGAGCTGGGCCCCCAGCACGGGCTTAGCTCTAAGGCCATTCTCACACTTAACATCTCAGTATACTATGCGGTAGTTTTCTCCTAAGGGACAAGTTCTTATATCTTACTTAACTCTTAGATGTTAAGAAAGGTGATGATTAAATAAAAAGAAGTAAAGCAAAAATGAAATAGTTAAAACGTGCAAAAATGTGCAATTGATGTTTCTACATGCATCATTGATTTAAAGTCAAATTATTTTCAGGTTTTCTTTCCCTCAAACTGTAATTCCCAACCTAGCCCACCCCCCGAAAAAATAGCAGAATAAATCCTTGTGAAAGAATTTATAAAAACAGAGATGAGAAATTAAGGCTCGCTCTGCATTATTATAGAAGTTGATTTTGTTTTACATCTTCCTGAATAACTTCCTTTAGGGAAGTGGGCCGCAATCCAGGAAAGAAAATCACAAGGAGGAGTATAGCTGGAAAGTTTCTGTGAGTTTAGCTTGTGAAAAGTGTTCTCCAAAGAGCCAACATCTTCAGAAAGTGATGGCGACCATTCTGATTAAAGGATGCTGCAGTAAAGGGAGAGGTTACCTTAGTTCATATTTCACTTGCCCAGTATACTTTCCACCGGCTGCTCCCCTTGGGTGCTGGCAAGGTCCCTGTCGGGGATCGGGAGATGAGGACTCCTAAGGCTGCAAAGGATGGTCATTCATCCAGGGTGAAGCAAGCCAAAGCCTGGTTATTCAAACTAAATTTCAAACCCTGGAAATATGAGGTGCTGACAGTTACAATGGTCAGAGCAGGAGCTGCAGTGACCAGGGTCCTGAATCAAAAAAGGATGTCAGGGGAGGGAGAGCAGGACAAGACAAGAGTGAGAGGCCACGTGCACTCCATGGACGCCCCAGGAGGAGGTCCAAAGCCTGCTTCTGAAGAGTGCACAGGATGCAGGAGGAAGAGATTGGAAGCCGTCAAAAATAGAGAGTCAAGGTTGTACTGCAGGGAGGGAGTGTGGACCAGCATCATATTGGTTTCACCAGATCATGCGGCACCATATGCTGGATCTCAGGATTTCTTCCCCAGTGGCCTGATACAGACTATCTTGCACATTTTTTGCAAGATCATATTTTTAACCAAGGTAGGTACAAGCCAGATGGTTTACCCCCAACCCCTCACTAACTAGATGCTCTTTGCATTTCCATTTAACCCACAAGGATCCATGAGGCTCTGAGTATAATTATAATGCAAATTCCACATCAGCTTTTACAGATAAATTCTTAGGCAGAAACACTATACAGTGATCAGCCTCTACAGCAGACTGGGATTATTGAAATAATATATATGATTTACTTTTTAATTTTGGATGTATCCACTTTTCTAAAGCTAATTCTTAAGTGCAAGTTTCCAACATCTTTACACTTTTCCTCGTAACCTCTGCCTCTAAATTCTCATGTGTCCCCCCCAGAGGGTTAAACCTTAGCAGATTGTGACTAATAACTAAATAGGGAGATAAGTCTTAGATTTTGAAGAATATAAGGGAAAAATAAACTTTATACTTAAAGATGAAAAATAATTATAGGGACTATTTTCCAAGACATTTTAGTACTTCAAACATGGTTTATCTGAATGAAATTGACATTTTTGTAGTTGAAAAGCAGTTGAGTGCAGGCAATTTCCTGCAGTAGAGAGAACAGAAGTTTCTGAGAAGAGGGGCTGCCACCAGAGAGACCCTCCACGTCCTCTGCTGCTGTGCCAAACAGTCGCAATGGATGGGTCCAGATTTCGATGATAAGAAGGTCTCAACATAAATTCCACTTCCTCTTTTAATTCTCAAGTGAGAATCAAAACCCCTTAGAGACAGACGTCAATTGGGCTGCCTCTTCCCTTATATCAGTCTTTCCATTCTGAGCTTGGGGTACCCCTGAGATGACACCCTAAGTCTGGGACAACACCTGGGACCAGGTGAGGGTGAGACAAGGGCAATGCTCTGGGGATGCTGGAGTCTCCCTTACCTCTTGAATCTTTCCCTTTGCAGTGAGTTAATTGTTCCTTCTCGATTTTCTATGACTCCAGGAAACCTCTCAAGTCATGGGGTGGGGAGGGGAATCCCTGGAGAGCGGACGCTCTGTAGGGCTGGCCCTGCACAAGGGGTCTCAAACCTGTGCTCCCACTCAAAACTCTCCAGCAACTATAACTGCTCCCATTTCATTAATAAGGAGACCAAGGCTTGAAAAAGCTGAATAACATCCCCAGGGTCATAGGGCTCAAGAGGGCAGAACCGGGGTGAGATGCAGTCATATCTGACCCCAACACCTCCCGATGTGATGTTTCCTGTCTCCTCCCTGACCTCTCGGCCACAAGCACCTGCACGGTCATCAATCTTTGCTTTATCAACTCAGAGCAGTTTGACCCATTTGGTGCACACATCTTGTGTTTGAAATTCATTTAATGGTTTGTGGTACTTTAATAAACACAAAATGCATAAAAGTAAGGATTTTTTCCTTATTTATGGAGTTGTGATGTTTTCAACATTTAATCCAGAGAGCATTGCCAACTGTTAATGAACTGTTGCTCAAGTAGCTTAACCTGAACAGGAAAAAAACAAAACAGATAATAGATAAACAACAAGGTCCTACTGTACAGTGCAGGGAACTATATTCAATATCCTGTGATAAATTATAATGGAAAAGACTAGGAAAAGTATATATATGTATATATACACACATATATATATATATATACATATATATGTAACTGAATCACTTTGCTGTACACCAGAAAGTAATACGACACTGTAAATTAACTACTTCAATTTAAAACAAGAGTGAAAAGGCAACCTAGAAAATGGAAAAAAAAATTGCAAATCATATATCTGATAAGGGGTTAATAGCCAGAATATATATTTTTTAAAACCCCTGCAACTCAACAACCACAAAAAAGAAACAACCCAATTTGAAAATGAGCAAAGAACTTGGATAAATATTTCTTCAAAGAAGATCTACAAATGGTCAATAAGCACATGAAAAGATGCTCAACCTCAATAGTCATTAGGGAAATGCAAATTTTAAAAGCACACACACAGATAATATACAGAGATTCCTTTCCTAAGATAGGGTCATGTTAGTGACCAGGAGCAAACACACTCCAAGTTCCGTATCCTAACTTTCACATAATAAATGCTCATTATGTTACTATGTGCTAGACAGACGACTGGCAAATTTATATATTTTAGCAATCTTAATTTAACCTATATCCATTTAATTTATCGCATTTAAGCCTCACGTTCTGTGACATAAGCACCTCAGTTTCACAGATAGAAAAGGAGCTTGTACAACCAGATTGGTTCTATAAAGAGATCTTTCAAAGCAATCTGAGGCAACAGTTTTCCCATCATCTTTTCTGTGCCCATCCTCGATATCTGATTATTAATTTGCTGTATCCTAGAGCCAGAAATAAACTGTTTTATGTTGAAGTCACCAATTAAGTTTGTTTTATTGGTGCTGGGGAAAGAAAGGTGCTCATCTACCCCCATCTGTCATAAAACCCTTGCTTAAAAATCGCTTGGTGGAGACATCATCCTCCAATACAGAGATAAAAGGAAGATTAAAAAGCTGTGACAGGGAGGGAGGGTGGCATGGACATATATACACTATCAAGCATGGAATGGATAGCTAGTGGGAAGCAGCCACATAGCACAGGGAGATCAGCTCGGTGCTTTGTGACCACCTAGAGGGGTGGGATGGGGGGTGGGGGGGAGGGAGACGCCATAGAGAAGAGATATGGTAACATATGTATATGTATAACTGATTCACTTTGTTATAAAGCAGAAACTGGTACACCATTGTAAAGCAATTATACTCCAATAAAGATTAAAAATAAATAAATAAATAAATAAAATGCATGATGTGAATCTGTCCTAGAGGCTAATCACATGCAGCGGGAGGGAGAGAAGCCTGGTCTGCTGGTGATATCAGCTTATCAGCCCTGTATTATCTCTCTCATCTATTTGTCATCAGGGCTATCATTAGGAAGATTAAACACCAGAGTCTACAAATACTCCTGAAATTTTTGTCTTTCATTAGTGACTTATTATTATTACACAAGACCTCCCTTTTTCCAACAAAGACAGTGATTTCTTAGTCTGTGTCAGGATGCAATCCATAGAGAATTCATCAGGACTGAGGAAATATTAAATGCTATTTCCAACTACTGCATCCTATTGTCAGGAGCCATCTTGGATAATAATGGCCTTAATTTATAGAAATATAAATAATACAACAGTGACACCAGGGATCTATGATCATATAAATCTGTCACAGAACAGTACAAATGAACATAGTTAAATGAAACTGAACTATAAATATATCTGTACATCAGCTTGTGATAGAAAAAAGCTTACCAAAAAAAAAAAAAAAGCAAGAACCTCAACTGCAATAAAAATGGAAGCATCTTTAGTCAACAGAGGCCTTTCACCTTGAAATGTGAGCCATTGTTGCATTCTATTCTTTTGAAATCTTAAGATATATTGAAAGTGATTTTTTTTAAAGGAAACAGAGGGCATGCATCTTGTAGTCTCAGACAATCCCCATGCCTGATGGTGCATGCACTCTTTTATAACTTAAGTAGCGATAACACCTTATATTAGATTTTGTGATGCTCATTGGAATAACTAGATTTACTATCTTATGAATAATCTAGTGCTGTAGTGTTGTTGGCTTGGGTGGGTAACATTATCTTTTTTTTTTATTTCAAAAAATGCTGCATTTGCTGTTTGAAATGAATGAAATCTGTTTCCAGGAATGTTCTCTTTATATAAGAAAAGTCATCTGCTTACAGCAGCTGAACAAAAAGATCTTCGTAATTTTTTTCTCTTTTTTTTTTAAGATTTCATTTTATTGATTACTCCAGGAAAATACCTACATTGCTTTCTACACTAGAAGGGAGAGCATGTATGTAGAACTTTAATGCAGAAGATAACGTTGGATTGATCCCTTCCAAAATTCGTATCAAACACAACTTATTAGAAACACTTTCCATCGAAACAAACAGGCTCAAGAACAAAATAAAATATGCAGAAAGGTTATTGTTGTTATAGGAACATGATATGTTCTGTTCATTATGGAATATACATGCATGCAATGAGCTGGAAGAAGAAAGCGCTCCACAGTTTTAAATGTTGCCTTGCAGATTTGCAATGTTGAAATTTTTAATTTGACATCCATGACAGAAGTACAAGATTTGAAATAATTAAGTTCTGATTTTATCAAGATGGAAGTGAAGATGCAGGAGCTAGAGGTGATATTTACCCAGACAAATCACAGCTGGTAATTTCACAACGAATCAGGCCACGATGGAGAATTATTCAGAGCTTTTCAATCAAAATACATCTTTAATTGGTAATCAAGATATAATTTTATTAACATGGTGTGTGGTTGGAGGAGGTTTTCTGGCAACTTTAATCCATTTAAAGAAAATGTAAATATATTAGAATCTCAAATCATCATAAGCGATTGCTACTTTGCTACCAGTGGAATTCATATATGTTCTGTGCCCTCACACAGTTGTTACATGGGATCTAAGTCAAGGGCACTGCTAGGGTCTGTTTTAGGGAAGGGAGTCCCTTCCTCATGGTGCCTCAGCCCCAGTCACCCCCACCAGCCATCCTGTATCCTGTGCCATGAACACTATGTCTCAGAGAAGCAAACTGCATCCTGTAATGCCTGGGCTGGTGGCTGTCCCACAAAGCCATAGAACTGATTTCCTCTCTCACCATTCGCTGCCACTGCACTGGGAATGTGAGCATTACATTCTCCCTTTTATCACTTTCCAAATACTGCAGTTCAGGAGACATGATCTTCCTCACCTGTCTCTTCACGTCACATCCTTGGTTCTGGCTTTCACTCTGCATCGATCCATCTGCCTCAGGGGGCTAGCCCCCTCGCAGTCGCCCTCTCTGTGTGATCATGGTTGGCCAAGAGAACGCACATATTATGGCTCATAAGATGTAACAGCAAATGGGCTTCCCTGGTGTCGCAGTGGTTGAGAGTCCGCCTGCCGATGCAGGGGACAGGAGTTCGTGCCCCGGTCCGGGAAGATCCCACATGCCGTGGAGCGGCTGGGCCCGTGAGCCATGGCTGCCGAGCCTGCGCGTCCAGAGCCTGTGCTCCGCAACGGGAGAGGCCACAACAGTGAGAGGCCCGTGGACCGCAGAAAAACAAACAAACAAATAAAAATCCAAAATCCTGAACCTATAAATTAGAAGTGTTAAATTAATTAAAACAGGAAGCCATTAGATAGTGTGGCCCTAATGCCACGGTGGCCCATGTAACCAAACCCAAATCTAACCCTATAAATGCCTTAATGTTATGAAATCAAAATGCTAAACACAGCCAATCACAAACAGGAAACAAGGCTTTAAACTATACCCAATCAATAATTTTCTTACTTTTCTCCCGATTTTTCTCTAGAAAAGCCTCTCCCTGTGCTCCTGTCAGTGGAGCATTCCTAACCACTTCTGGTTTGATGTTGCCAAATACCATTCGATTTTTGCTCTTATAAACTCTTAAAAAATTTAATATACCTGAGTTTATCTTTTAACGGTTCTGGTTTCAGACTGTGGAACCAAAGGAGACTCCCTCCAACCTCCCCCAACACGCCCAGGAGCAAGAAGCAACCAAGCAGTTGTACCTGCTGAGCCCTTGAATTCCCTGCTTTCTCGATGCCTCTGGAGACGGTGGGTACATCCCTCTTGGATCCTAGCTCTGCAGCATTTACATTATCAGCTTCCAGAATTTATTCTGCATTTCTTTTTCCAGACTGGGTCTGGAAACTGGCCAGAGTCAGCCTGGGGTTGACTTACTGGACTGGGTCTGGGCTTGGACTGGGCCTGACTTAAGCCTCGGGTAAATAAAATTTTGTCCTAAGGCTGAACAAGCGAGTTAACCTTACCAACAAATATTTTGAATTCAGTGACCACAGTGGAGAAATTTTAACTTCGATAAGCTTGTCTATATATGAGGTAACCTAGAGAAAATGAGGTCTCAGCCAAGCACTCACCATAAAGGGTACAGGGAAAATTATTTTTCCTCTGCTACAGTTCCTGGTGACCAAGATGGGACCTGCTGGGGCACCCCACTCGTTCCAGAGCCTGCAAATGGGATCCTGGGCAAAATGGCAGAAGCCAGCAAAGGGTGAGAATTCCTACCAAAGTCAGTTCTCTCAGATCTCTATCTGTGGTGGTTGGTAGAGAGAGGAAGGTAAATTTCATGCTGTTCCTTCCTTTCCAAATTCAGATTACCAGGCCAAAAAAACCAAAAGTAAGAATTAGATCTTTGACTTGTGACTCATGAATTTGCTTTCAGGTACTCATTGCTTGTCTGCGCTTTCTCTCCCAGGAACAGCTATTACCTTCTTGTCTGTTTTGTTTTGTGTCCTGAGAACTTGGCTTGACAATTGTCAGGTTGTGGACCCCTAAAATATGACTAGAGATAAATGTGGGTTACATCCTATTAGTGGCTAGATATGGCTGAACAGAAACGTGCATTGTACCATATTTGCAGTTAGGGTCCTACCACTATTGCCAGCTCTCAGGATAATTGTCTAATCCATTTTTTCCTTTGCCGATCTGCGCAAGTGGCTCTGGATATTGAGAGGATAGTACCTTTTGCATCCCTTTAGACCATTGGGAATGAAGAGGACATTGAAAAAGGTGATTAGAGGGCTAAAGACACCTGAAGCACTTAAGTTGGTGACAATCTTTCTTCCAATGTCCTGGCTCTTTGCAATAATAGCAGAAATTAGGAGGGCTTTGGTTTTGTTTGGGAACCTTCATTAGCTGGAGTTGAAAATTAAGAAGTCTAGCAGTCTTTCTTTTAGATGACTCATCTAAGGTGCGAGTGAGCTGATTTGCTAAATTAACTAAATCTGGAGTGGACATAGTTTCTCATTCCACCCTGGTCCTTTTAACTGAAAAAGAAAGACACCAGTTCAAAATGTTAACAAGCATAGAGTTAAAGGCTACCCAAGTAGATTCAACATCTGAAGGAAGATGAGAATTTTCTTTGAAAAAAATCTGAAGTTGATTATAATAGCCATGAAAAGGTTCATCAGATTTTTGTGTGCTAGCCTGAATTTTGTTCCAATCAATAGGCTTAAGACAAGCTACTGTAAGTGCTGGGTAGAGTTCTACAGCGAGTGTTCTAGCCTCTTGCCAAAAGTTAGGAGTTTGCTTTTTTAAATCACTTTCAGGAAGTTCCCATTGGGCAAGTTTCATCCAATGTTTGGCCTGACTCTCACCAACAAGCATGTGAACTAACTGATATAGGTCTGAAAAACCAGGCTGGGAAGTCTGATAACTATGTTGAATTCTTCAGCAAACCTATGGGATGGGGGTGATCCTTAGTTACTTTAGGAAACTCTTTAACTGTGGCTCACAATTTGGCCTTAGTCCAGGGAACATAAAAAACTTGAGGTTTGTTTGTATCATCAGAAGACGTAACTTTAAAGGGGCAGGTTCTGATAGGTTCAGAGGAGGAGAGAGTGGAAAGTTTTAGGAAAAAGGGGAAGTTTGGTGAGAGAATTGGAATGGAGAAGCAGAGGTTGTAGGGGAGGTAGAGGCAGTGCAGAACAGGAGAAAGATGGAGCTGGAGGTGGGGCCTGAGCACAAGGATGGCTCCCACGCATCTGGATAAAAAGACTTGGGATGTTGGGGGAGGGAAAGAGCAGCCTCAGAAGCCATTGTGTCTTTCGTTAATTGTTCATTTGCCTCAGTTATTTAAAAATTGTATTTTTCAGAGAAGAAATTTTAGACTTCTGATAACACTTGAAAGCCTGAAAATACCAATCGAAATAAGTATCCCATTCAGTTTTGACTATTTTAAAGCCATGGCTGTCCAATACAATTTTAAGAAAAGTAAGTTTGGGGAGTTCAAAAAGTTCCCCGTAATGGGCATCAGTATTCTAAATTACTTTTGGTTAAGTAGGTCCATTTAGATAGAAATGTGCATGAGGGGGGACTGTGGTTTTAATTTATAAAACCAGCTGGGGTTTCTGAAAAGAGAGGGCATGCTCGAAACTTGTAGATAACTTGGATGCCATTTCTTAGAGGTTTTACTCTAGAGAAAAGCAAAGAAAAATCCTAAACTGCACAATTTCAATAGGTACAGGCTGGTTCCAAAGGAATCTGACCAAAGGCTTAGCAGCACATTTCCAGTAGGAACAGCCCAATTTCAAAAGAGTCAGTGCAAAGTACCAAATGAGTATTCAGAAAAAAGATAAAGCCTTTAACAGAAAGGACAAAACCTTCAAAGAAAAAAAAAAAAAAAGGCAGCCTGGAAAGTTTTAAAATGCAAAAAGAGCCCAGCTCCAGGGTCTGCAAGAAAGCAGTGAGCTCAGTGGGCTCTGTGGGTACCAGCACCAAAGAATACCCACAATAACCAGCCTCAGAGTTATTGGGGGGTCTTCTCTGGATCCCACTCTCTGACACCAAGTAATGTTGACCTACACAATAAAACAGCCAGTTATTTTACCAGCAGAATGAGTTTATTTGAGAACAGAAAAAAAAATGCAATTTGGGACATACAATTTATGGTGGTGAACCACAGGCAAGTCTTGAGGACAAAGGAGAGGAAAGTTCTTTTCTAGGAAAGGGAGAAGTGAAGGAGTTGTTATAAACAGAGAGTCCTATTATAGGAACTGGAAGTTTTCATTGGCTAAGCTGTGACAGTTTCTTATTGGCTGGTCTGTGTCCAAGCAAGGAGAAATTCTTTCTTCTTCCTGCTGGGCAGTAAAGTAGTAACCTTCTTCCTGTTGGAGACATAAAGGTAAGTTTCTTCCTGTTGGGTCTGCAACTGACATTAAGTGGTAGGGCATGAGTGCTCCCCCTTCTGGCCTCCCAACTCCATTCTAAATGAGGTTTCTGTTTATTAATTTTCCTAAAGAAATTGAAGGTAATGTAGTTGAATGGATAGGTCAGCTTCATTGTCGTTTAGGTTGCAACCCATTCTTTGAGGAATTGAGAACAACTGTATTTTTCTTACAGATCAAGTCTTTACAAGAACAGAAATGCAGCTCTAGGAACAATTAAAAGCTCACCTATCTTTTTACCAATCGTCAAACATCCCCTATTCATCTCAAAAGACTTGTAAGTATTGTAAAATTCTGGATTTAGGATCAAAAGTCCTTCTTGAAGAAACTTGCATTCATTCCCTGTATCTTCGAGACGTAAATGTTCTACCTGTTCTTCTCTAGGAACTGAGGGCCATCTCTTTGAAACAGAAACTTCCGGGAGATAATTCTTATCAGAGGAAAAAGAAAAAAGAAAAGAAAAGAAAAAAAAGGGGAAAGCCTATTTGGAAACTAATCAAATGAAAAAATGGAAAATCTTAACACTCTCCACAAATATTAATAAAAAGTTTGTGCCATCTGAGCTGGTAAACTTAACTTATGCATCTGCCAGAAACACAATTTGGATCCAACCACTCTTTTCTAAACTTGTGGGTTTTGTATTATTATACTATTACCAAAAAGCTGGCTTCGCCCGCTGGTGGGTGTCAGCCAAATTGCACAACCAAGTCAAAGATCAGGAGAAGGAAGGTTGTATTACTTGCAGCAAGTAAGGGGTGGACCGGGGATCTTTCCCGCAGCAGTGTCTCCCTGCACAGCAACACTGGGGAAGATTTAAGCTAAGTGTACATACATTCTCATGAGGGGGTTTGAGCAGAGGAGAATTCAGTATAGAATTAGGGCAAAGTTCGACAGAGTCCAAACGCTAGTTGATTGAATTCAGGAAGGGTCAACATCATCATTCCTTAGGTTCCACCGGATCTCGTGGTTGAGTGTTCAAGGGCGTCCGAATTCTGTGAAACAGCTCGAAAATGTTCTTCAGGTTAATCTTTACCATTGTGGAACTGGGAGTCTTTACAACTGATTTATTATCTTTGTTATTGTTACTTCTCTTGCCTGATAACAGTCATCTGTTCCTGAATTATTTTGTTCTTTTAAGATCATTAATTACCGAGACCTGTTCAAGAACAAGCATTGTGGCCAGGCTTAGATCACAACATAGCTTAGGCCAAAATATAGCTTTTTTTATGTCAAGAAACCCATGTCTGGTTCTCTTTCTCCAGGGACCCCTACCCTATCTGCTTCTTGGTAAAATTTTAGAACCATAAGTTCTCTGTTTTTGCCTCTCTGTATGTTTATGTATATCTATGTATGTATCACTGTGTGATAGTTTTCTACTTCCAATGGTATTGACAAAGTTAATTTTTAACGTATTCTATTAAGTTGGCTTTAAGACAAAGCATTTCTATACATCACGTATACTCTCAGAAATATAGAAACTAACCCAAATGCTTTTCAGAATTAAAGACCATTCCTACACTTGAGTTAGTCTAATGTGGAAGAAAATCTCTCAATAGTAAATTCATGTCCTTTATGCTGTAACAGATGTAGATGGAGTACTATGGCAACACAGAAGATGAAAATGTCTTCTTGGCAAAATCCAGAAAAAGTGAACTGCAGAGGTGATATTTGAGAAAAACCTTAATATACAACTAGAACATTTCCAGAAAGCTAAGTGGTAATGGGCATTTGAGGCACGAGACAGATTTTATAAAAGCCTAATGCCACAAAACAGCCAAGAATGTTTCAGAAACCATTTGAAATTTTATGTAACAAGTTTTTATGATAGATGAAGGGATTAGAGAATGGGAGAGTAGAGCTGAAGGAGAGATGAGGTTGAAGAGCTTAAATATTCAGGATTCAGTGTTGCAAGTATTTATAAATAAACAAAAATTAGTTTAAGTGAAAGAGAGAATGGACAAAGGGTTAGGGGTTTATTACAAGGACACAAGAGTATCTCATAGAACCCAAGGGTAGGAATGACACTGGGTGTCAAGAAACCCTGGAATCAAGACCAAGGTCAGGAATTAAGGGAGTACTCCATTTCTAATACTATCTCTGCTCCTCTCTGGACACGTGCTTTATTATACTTTCTAGTTAATCCCAGGTCTCTGTGAATGTATCCATGTGGTAGGCAGAAGCTGACCGGTCACATATGTAACACTTCCAGCCACTTCAAACTACAATTCAATACCTCAGCAAAGAATACCATCTGCTAAATGGAATCAGGTATCTTTTCTTCATTCAACTAACTGTACCCAGAGGCATGAGGGTTTCAAGGTAGATGTCCACTACAAGAATAGATTAGTATAAGGTCCTGGGAAAATGTGCATATCCTGATGAAAACAATTCAACTTTATTTTGAAGGGTAAAAAAGAGTAAAGGCAAAGATTTTCAAGCAAGAGTCAGATATGATCGCATTTATTTTTCAGGAGGACCCTAGTGGTGGTTGGATATGACTAAAAGAGAGAACAGCAACCAGGTTTACTTTGTTTACTATTGTATCTGCTGCACCTGGCACAGTTCCTGATGCATAGGAGACTCAATAAATATTTCCTTGGTAAATGGATAAAGAATGCCTTAGGCTTTTATCCTGAACAACAATGGAGAATGGTGTCATTTATTCAGATAGGGCAGATAGGGAAGCTGGGTGGAGGTGGGGGTGAGGCTGGAGAGTGGACAGTAAATGTGTTGGGGGTGGTAGTGAAGTGACTTTTATGTATCAACTTGACTGGATTAAAGGATGCCCAGAGAGCTGGTAGAACATTATTTCTGGGTGTATCTGTGAGGGTGTCTCTGGAAGAGATTAGCATCTGATTCAGTAAACTGAGTAAAGAAGATTCACCCTTACCAATGTGATTGGGGTCCTAACAGGACAAACAGGTGAAGGAAAGATGAGATTCCTCTCTCTCTTCTTCAGCTGGGTCGTTCATCTTTTCCTGAACTCGGACATCAAAGGAAGTGGTTCTTGGGCCTTCAGACTTGAAGACTTATATGAGAGACACACCCCTACCACGCCCCTTCTCGGGCCTTCGGTTGAGGACTGAATTATACCATCAACTCTCCTAGCTCTCCAGCTTTCAGGCAGCAGACTGTGGGACTTCTTGGCCTCCATAACCATGTGAGTCAATTCCTATAATAAATCTTCTCTTTTGTATATCTCTATATAGCCTATCAGTTCTGTTTCTCTGTAGAACCCTGACTAATACTGGTGGGCCTGATAGACTCTCAGGTGGAGATTTCAATTAAGCAATTGGATGTTTAATTCTGGATCCCAGGAGTGAAGTCTAGGCTGACAAAAAACATGAAAAAATGGAGGATTCTATCAAGATCAGTGATATTAGTGACACTGACTTCTGTGACAAATCTATAGGATTAAAAAAAATAGTTTATTTTTCACATGTATAAAATCCAGTGAGCATTCTTGATTGCTGGTTACTCCTCCAAGTAATGATTCAGAAATGGTTGCTCTTTCCATCTTGAGGCAATACCACCCCCTAGAGCCTCTGATATCTCTCCTAGGTCTTGTGTATTCAGCCAAATGATTGAAGAGAAGAGAGAGGATTATGTAGGAAGTGTTGAAAGGCTAGGCTTGGCAGTGGTATATATCACTTCCTCCTATATTTTATTAACTCTTACACAGTAATGTGGACCTACCTAACTTCAAGGGAGACTGAGAACTTCTGGCCTAGCTGTATGCCTAGGAAACAGGAAATGTGTTTGGTGAGCAGTTTCTACCAGAGCATGGATCATACTTAGAGTTTGAAATCACCTCAAGAGATGCTATAGAAAGAAGAGAGCACAGGGCCAAAGGCAGAGCCTTGAGACAGTCCAACATTTAAAGGGCTGGTAAAGGAGGAGCTGGCAAAGGAGACTGAGAAGGAATGCCAGTTTGAGAGAAGTGATGTCATCTGGTCTGGAAGAGAAAGTGTTAATTGGGGAACTAGCATTTCACTTTACTAAACTCTTTGAGGATCTGTATTGTAACATTTAAAAAATTGTTTCAAATATCCTTAAGGACAGGTTTTATACAGAAAAAAAACCTATTCAGAATTTTACGTTAATTTTTATAATCTATATTTGGTTGCTTGAAGTTTGAAATTTAAAAAAGAACTTGTTCTTTCTTTAGTTTCAGTATATATATCTTATTCAATTAATAACTCAAGTAAATTTTTTTTTTTTTTTTTGTGGTACGCGGGCCTCTCACTGCTGTGGCCTCTCCGTTGCGGAGCACAGGCTCCAGACGCACAGCTCAGCGGCCATGGTTCACGGGCCCAGCCGCTCTGCGGCATGTGGGATCTTCTTGGACCAGGGCACGAACCCGTGTCCCCTGCATCGGCAGGCAGACTCTCGACCACTGCGCCACCAGGGAAGCCCTCAAGTAAATTTTAACAATAACCCTGGGCCCTTTCATAAGTTCAGTCTTATTTTACACAGTTAATTAAATACTATCAAACATTTTAAATAGCATTTATACATTTAATGTATTCTGTTAATTTTTAAGCAATTCAATCACCTGACAAACCTTATCAAGTACTTAAAATTAATTCTTATAAGTCTAAAAAAATTTAATTTATAATTATGGGGAATATTAACTTCTTTTACATATTTCAGTAAAACTGCATATAAATATAGTAAGTAATTTCAATTTAAAACCCAAAAGATTAACTGAATTACTCAATTATATAACTTATATTAGAATCAAGTCTTATCGAATAGGCCAAATTCTCTTAAATATCACACAGCACAGTTTTGAAATAATAATTAATGGAATAATAAATAATTAACTTGATTACCTAAACATTTCTATGTTTAAATCTAAATATTCTAGAGGTAAAAATAAGCTTTCTCACAAAGGAAGTATTGGTGCCACCGCAAAGAGTCTTCAAGGATACTCTCTTACACGTTTGGCATATTTACCTGAGATACTGACCAGAGATACTATGCCTGTGATGCCCTATGTGTAGTCACTATATCAATTCACTTAATAGTCTTGTAGGTCTAATAGTCAACAGAGATTACATGCTTGGGTTTAGATTTGACTTAATTTTTCTTCTCACAAGACTCTGCAACCTCACTCAGGTGGTTACATCACAGGGTTTAATTTTCTTTTGGTTCTTATGTTATTTAAAATTCTTCCTACATAGGTCTAAAGAACTCTGATCTTAATGGAAACCTACACTTTGGTCAGGTTTTTCCCATTTGGTAGAAACAGATTTCCATATGGGTGTAGATAACTCATGGCTATACAGTGCCAAGGTGGAGTCCATCTCACTAATAAAAGAGAGAGAGGGAGAGAGAGAGACAGAGAGAGACAGACAGACAGACAGACAGACAGAGACAGGGAGAGGGAGAGAAATAGAGAGAGAGAGAAAATGAGGAGCAAAGAGAATGGACCACTGTCTTGGTAACTTTGCGAAGAGCCTTTTCTGTGGAGTTGGTAGAGACTATAAAAGGGGTAAAACTGAACAATTTACCTATAATTGTGTATGTGAGCACCTGAGGTAGATTTAAAATCAAATATGTCTGATTTCAAACCCATGACTTTGAAAATATGTACTTTGACATATTTGTATGTGTGAATGTTTGTGTCTTTTAAATAATATTTTTTGTTAATATTTTCAAAGTGAATACTCTCAATGAATGTAAGATACCACATTTCAAAAACTAAATTTTTGTTAATGTATTGTTTTGGTTATATTTGGGGCCTTTTAGCATCCTTTAGTTTTAGAATTTTCATCTAGTTTTTTTGTTCTTTTTTTAATGGTGGTAAGAATATTTAATATATCTGACCTTTTAACAGATTTTTAAGTGTTCCAAACAATACTGCTATCTATTCTGCACAATATTATCTGTAGACACAATGTTATGCAGCATATATCTAGAACTTATTCATCTTGCGTAACGAAAATTTTATAGCCCTTCATTAGCACCTCCCTGGCAACCACCATGCTATTCTATGCTTCTACAAGTTCGACTACTTTAGATACTTCATATAGGTTGAAGCATGCAGTATTTCCCTGCTGTGACTGCCTATTTCACTTAGCATAATGTCCTCAAGTTTCATCAATGTTGTCACATATTGCAGGATTCCCTTTTTTTTTTTTTTTTTTTAGGATTCCCTTTTTTTTAAGGCTGAATAGTATTCTATGTTATGTATACCTACTTTATTTAAAAAAAACTCCTTTCATTGGTTGATGGACATTTAGGTTGCTTCTACATCTTATCTTATGTGAATATGGCTGCAATGAATATGGAAGTACTAATATCTCTTCGAGTCCTGCTTTCAGTCCTTCTGGATAAATATCCAGAAGTGGGACGGCTGGATCACAAGGTAGTTCTTTTTAAATTTTTGAGGATCCTTCATGCTGTTTTCCATTGTGGCTGCACCATTTTGCGCTCCCAACAATAGTGTAAAAGACTTCCAATTATTTAGAAAACAAACAAAACCAAAATCCCAAAACACAGAGTTTTTAGTTTCTAGCTTAAACAATGAAACATCCCACCAATCAACACTCCTCCGCTCTCCAAATAAAATTTCATTTAATTGAATCTTTAGTTTACCATTCTCCATATGTTCTCAAGAACTCTGAGGACGATATTTCTTGAGACACTTGCTAATTTAATTCTATTTAGTCTAGGTCTTAATAATGTATTTTTTCTCAGAATTCCCACTACAGACCTTCAAAACTGTGACCTTTGCCAATAGTTATTCCTAACGAGCTTCTGGCTGAGCTCTTCCTTTTATATTCCAAACAAATCTCAACAATTTTTACTTTATCCTATCCTAATCACACTCACCTTGCTTCTTACCAAACTAGAATCACCAGCGTTCTGTGATTATTCTGCTGTGTGTGGAATAGAATGGCCCTTTCTACTTCATCAGACTGGAGAATACCTTTTCATCTTTCAAGTTCTTTAAGGGCCACTCTTCCTTTTAAATGTTTATTCATAACAAAATTCCTGGTGCTACTTTCCAGGACAGATTTCAGCTTTGATCCAATATATTAAACTCTCATATGAATCTGATACACATAGAAATTTTTAGTATGCTTAAGAATGAAAAAATCTATTTTTCACATCTATTCTTTAAAATATTATAAGGCTACTAAAAACAATAAAGGAAAAAAATTTATGTACTAACATGAAAGTCTGCATTATTGAGTAAAATAAACGTATTATAAAATTATAGGCATAAGTACAAAAAAATCCCTCCAAAAACACCAAAAGAAAAAGTCAGAATACCCAACAGAAAATTGGACAAAACACTTGAACAGTCACTTCAAAGAATACAAGTGGGGCAACAAACTTAGGAGAAGCTGTTCTATTTTATTAGCTGTCAGGGAAATACAATTTAGTTGGCAAGCATATGGAGGAATTAGAAATTCACATGCACTGCTGGTAAGAGTGACTTCTAGATATATACCCACAGAAATAAATACATATGATGGCCAAATGTTCGTAGAAGCACAGTTTCTAACAGCTAAGAACTGGAGATGATCTAGATGTCTATCAAGAGGAAAATGGATAAATAGATGGTGGCATATTTGTACAGTTGGTTAGTTCATAGCCCAGAGAATGATTGAATGATTGGTACATGGAAAAAATATGGCCCAGTAGTATGCTGGAGCCTGCTCCTACCAGCTTACAAGAGGCAATTATGGGGGTCTTCTCTGGTGGCGCAGCAGTGAAGAGTCCACCTGCCAATGCAGGGGACACGGGTTCGAACCCTGGTCCAGGAAGATCCCACATGCCGCAGAGCAACTAAGCCCGTACACCACAACCACTGAAGCCTGCGTGCTCTAGGGCCTGCGAGCCACAACTACTGAGACAGTGCCCTGAAAATACTGAAACCCATGTGCCTAGAGCCTGTGCTCTGTAACAAGAGAAGCTATTGCAATGAGAAGCCCACGCAGTGCAACGAAGAGTAACCCCCGCTCGCTGCAACTAGAGAAAAGCCCATGCGCAGCAACAAAGACCCAATGCAACCCCAAAAAAGGCAATTACGGGCATCTCCTTCCAACTCACATACATCACGTTGTTAGCTTTAACTCTACCACTGTGGGAGTATTTGCATCATGGAAATTAAGAGATGCCACAAATCAGGGCTTTCCCCTCCCTTGCCAGAGCTGATTTACTAGTACACCACTGAAAGTATCTCACAAATGTAATTCTGAGTGAAAGATGCCGAACACAAAAGTAAATATACTATATAATTCTATTTATAGAAACTGCAAAACTAAACGTTGGTGTTAGAATTCAGAATAGAATAGTGGATATTATTCAATGTGAGGAGTAGTGATGTAAAGGGGATTGAGGAGGGCATCTGGAGTTCCTGGTAAAGTTGTTTCTTGATCCTGATGCTGAATTATCATTGTTTGTAAAAATTCATGAAGCTGTACGATTATGATTTGTGTACTTTTCTGTAAGTATGTACACATCAACTGAAAGCTTTCTTAAAATAAAAAAAAATAAATGCATAGCATGATATCATTTTGTATTTTTAAAGGTATTGTGTATATGCATCGAAAAATGTCTGGAAGGATTAATACTAAGATGTTTACAATACTTAGCTCTGGAGGGCGATATGGTGTAGTAAAGGAAAGAGGGGTGTAAAAGATTACTTTGAGCTTCTTATTTCCTATACTTCTATATACATTTCTTAAAAAGATAAATACGCTTCATTTTAGTAATAAAATTTAACCTAAACCCTCTACATTTTTTCTTAAAACTTGTCCTTTTACAATCCCATTCTATCATTTGATTGAAAAGCTAAATATTCTATTTCTCAAAACTTCAAAGGAAAGAAACTTGTCTGCAAAGATTCCCCTAATTTAGGAGAATGAGAATTAATTAGTTTAAAAGAGTGGAATTTAGAGGAATCATTAAGAAATAATCTTATTTACCTATACACCTATCTTTTTATTTAAATCAATTTTGGTGATTTATATACAATAAAATGCACAGATTTTCAGTGAATAGTGAAAAGAGTTTTACAAATATATATGTTCATATAACCACCCTCCAACTTTAAAAGATTGAAAATTTTAAAAGGATAGAAAATCACTTGGAGAAGAGAGTTCTTGTCTTTCCAAGCTACATTATTTAATGTGTAATTTAGAGTGCAAGGGCTCTGTGTTTACAGATTAAGTAGAAGTCATGGAGTTCTGTTTCTGTTTTTGTTTTTGTGTTCAAGAATGTTTATTAAAGGTTTTTTTATTGGAGTATAGTTGATTTACAATGTTGTGTTAGTTTTTGCTCTACAGCAAGGTGAATCAGTTATACATATACATATATCCACTCTTTTTTAGATTCTTTTCCCATATAGGTCATTACAGAGAATTGAGTAGAGTCCACTGTGAAGTACAGTAGATTCTTATTAGTTATCTATTTTATAAATAGCAGTGTGTATATGTCAATCCCAATCTCCCAATTTATCCCCCCGTTCCCCTCTTGGTAGCCATAAGTTTGTTTTCAACATCTGCGACTGTATTTCTGTTTTGTAAATAAGTTCATTTGTACCATTTTTATAGATTCCACATATAAGCGATATCATATGATATTTGTCTTTGTCTGTCTAACATACTTCACTCAGTATGACAATCTCTAGGTCCATCCATGTTGCTGCAAATGGCATTATTTTGTTCTTTTCTGTGGCTAAGTAATATCCCACTGTATATATGTACCACACCTTCTTTATCCATTCCTCTGTTGGACATCTAGGTTGCTTCCATGTCCTGGCTATTGTAAATAGTGTTGCAATGACCATTGGGGTACATGTTACTTTTCAAATTATGTTTTTCTCTGGATATATGCCCAGGAGTGGGATTGCTGGATCATATGGTAGTTCTATTTTTAGGTTTTTAAGGAACCTCCATACTGTTCTCCATAGTGGCTGTACCAATATTACATTCCCACCAAAAGTGTAGGAGGGTCCCCTTTTCTCCACACCCTGTCCAGCACTTATCGTTTGTAGATTTTTTGATGGCGGCCATTCTGACCAGTGTGAGGTGATACCTCATTGTAGTTTTGATTTGCATTTCTCTAGTTAGTGTTTCTCTAATAGTTAGTAAAGATGTTAGAGCATCTTTTCATGTGCCTCTTGGCCATGTGTATGTCTTCTTTGGAGAAATGTCTATTTAGATCTTCTGCCCGTTTTTAATTAGGTTGTGTGTTTTTTTGATATTGAGCTGCGTGAGCTGTTTGTACATTTTGGAGATTAATCCCTTGTCGGTCACTTCATTTGCAAATATTTTCTCCCATTCTGTGTGTTGCCTTTTTGTTTTGTTTATGGTTTCCTTTGTCATGGAGCTTTAAAGTATTTTTCTTTTTAGAACATTAAAGTATTTTTAAAAACTAAATATGTATTAGAGCCTGGGGATAAAGGACCTAAAATAATTTTATTTGTTTTCTTTCAAACATATTCCACAGATGAGTGTAATACTCTTTGATTTAGTTCATGTCTGTACAAAGTCACATTTACCTTTTCCTTATTGCCATATTGACTGATCTCATCACTTTCAATTTATGAAAGAAATATTAGTATTATGCATTGCCGGGAGCCGTATAGGAAGTGCCTTTGAGTCTCAGCACGGACGAGCCTTTGAGTCTCAGCACGGACGAGACCCATAGTGCCAAGCAAAGCTGGTACTGCCAGGTACAACGAGACCCATAGTGCCAAGCAAAGCTGGTACTGCCAGGTACAAATATGGAGAAGCAAAACTCTCCTCTGTATGGTTCCCCTTGCCCCCCCCCCCCCTGCTTTTGTTTAAGGTGATAAATATTCCCGGCTTTGATGGAGGGTTTAGAGAAAGACCCCTACCTATAAAATTAAGCGGGATTGTGATTACTCCGGCTCCCTTAATGATTATGCCTGAAATTTTTACTCCCAGGTTGAGGCGTTAGGTTCAAGGAAATACAATAGAAGCATTTATGTGGCAAAAGCCTACTTTAGAAAACAAGTTGAATGAGTTATGGCCTTCCTGGGGAGGTAGAGGTAGGTTAGGAAATTTTTGGGTATGGTGGTGGGAAGGTTTTATGCTACAGTGGATATATAGCAAATTAGATAGAGTAGGCTATTTGGCAGCCTTTTATAAGTTTCGATCATAAAAGTAGAAGAAAATAGTCTGTAAATATTTATAATTGTTAAAAGAATAATGTGCTTGAGTTTGTGCTTTGAATAGTTGGCTGATTGAACAAGAACATACAGGTACAAGAACATCTAATTTTCTAAGGAAGACGATGAAACCGCAGACTGTGTTCCTGACGTAGATGTGACCAACATGTACCTAACCACAGGAGATGAAAGAGACTCTGGGCGATGGGAAAATTACCTAACTTGTTTTGATCAATCTGCTGATGTAAACTACCTTTGTTTTGTGGCCTATGTGGGGGAGTTTTTGGCGTGGGAATGAGGATGTTGAATTTGAAAATGAGATCACTTTATAGTATAAATGCTTTGGAATCACGAAGAATAAATTTGTCAGATCCTTGCATCCTCTGAGGTGTCTTGTGCTCTGTCCACGCCGACTCCGTCTCCCTTTTGGGTGAAACCTGTCCAGCTGGGGCTGGTCCCCGGCAAGTGGCGCCCGAACAGGGACCTGAAGGGGTAAGTATTATTTTTTTTTTTCAGACGGATAGGAGTCTCACCGTAGGGTGCTGCAGACCCCCAGTTAAGAATACTGGTTAGGAAGGTGAGTAAGGCGGTGTCAAGATGGGACACGCTGAGTCCAAAGAGAGGCTCTTATTTATTGATATAGTTAAACATATGATAAATGGAAGAGGAATTAAGGTAATTAATAAGCAATTAACTCAGTTTTTTCAGTTTGTACAGGAACAATGCCCATGGTTTCCAGAACAGGGAACAGTTAATATAGAAACCTGGCAAAAGGTGGGGCAAACTTTGCAAGTATATTACAGTCATTTTGGACCTGAGAAGGTTCCAGTAGATACTTTTACTTTATGGAACCTTATTAGAGAGAGCATTGCTCCTTTGCCTGAAGGTCAAAAGAACCCATATAAATATCCTACAGAAGTAATAGATGAATGTACTCCGTTACTTTCCCCAAAAACATCAAAAGATACTAAGGTTTTGGCTGCAGCTTTAAAAGACTGTAACCTTAATGACAATGACTCAGAGGAGGAAAATGAGTCACCTACTGATACTAAGCCTAATTTGTTAAAGAACCCTCCTTTTGATGGTGAATTGCCTCCTACAGATCAGGATGATTTAGATGCTGCTGCATATGATTATGAAAGAAGGAAGTATGAACCCCATGGTGCTTTTTCAATGCAAGAAACTAAGAAAAATAGGCCTAATTTACAGAATATGCGCCCTTTGGGTCGTCTACCGACCGCCCCACCAGCACCTTTAAGTTCTTCACTTCCCCCTTTTAAAAGGTCAGGACATTCAACTTTACATGTTAGGGGCCCACCACCTCCACCACCTTTTAATAAAGGTCAAGGCGAATATAAAAGACATAGGAGAATAAACGGTGAAGATGATGATTATGCTTTTGCAGCCTGCTTTCCAGTCATTTTTGAGGATGGTTTTGATGATGATGATGTATATTGGGATCCCTTGCCTCTAAAACTTTTAAAAGAACTTAAAAAGGCCTGTGTAGATTACGGACCGTTGGCGCCTTATACTATGACTCTTATAGATGCTTTGGCAAATAGATGGATGACTCCATATGACTGGATTCAGGTTACAAAGGCCTGTTTATCGGGAGGACAATATTTGCTTTGGAAAACAGAATATGAAGAATTGGTGGCTAAGCAACATGCTTTAAATAAGAAAAGGGATAAATTTAATATTACTAAAGATATGTTATTAGGCCAGGGAGAATATGATACAGCCCAACAGCAAATGCATATGGGAAAGGAGGCTTTATGGCAGGTAACTATGTGTGCAGTGAATGCCTGGAAGTCTTTGCCTTTGACTCCAGGAAAAGCCTCCACTTTAACAAATTTAAGACAAAAGCCTGAGAAGCCATATGAGGATTTTGTTTCTCGCTTGCTAACAGAGATAAAAAGGGTAATAACTGATGAGGATGCAGCTAACATGTTAGCTAAACAATTAGCCTTCGAAAATGCCAATCCTGTTTGTCAGAACTTGATTCGACCAATTAGAAAAACTGGCAGCATTTCAGATTTTATTAAACAATGTTCTGATGTGGGTCCCTCTTATATGCAAGGGATTGCTTTGGCAGCCGCCCTAAAGGGAGAAACACTTCCTCAATGTATGATGAATATGGTTCAAAAAACAAAAAACCCTAAGGGACCAAAAGGAAGTAATTGTTTTGCTTGTGGAGGCGCAGGTCATTTTAGTAGGGAATGTCCTAATAAAAATATACCTCCAGCAAGTCCTGTTAGAGTGATATCTCCTGGTAATAATGGGGTCCCAAAGACTCCTTGCCAAAGATGTGGGAAAGGAAATCATTGGACTAAATTGTGTAGGAGTAAATATCACAAGGACGGACACATTCTTCCCCCTAATGGGGTTTTTACAATGCCTCAGGCTGGCGCTCAGATGCCAATATTTCCTGCACCTGCTTTTCCAGATGCATCTGCTGGAACTAATTCGGGAAACTTACTTCGGGCCCGACCCCGGGCCCAACAAACAATAGGGGCAATTCACCAGACGCTCAATCCCTTTCTTCCCTCAGGGGAATCGATGAATTGTTTAGGGCCACCCCAGGCAGCGCAGGATTGGACCTCTGTGCCACCTCCGCAACAATACTAACTCCTGACTCTCCAGTCATAAAAATACCAACTGGGATTAAAGGTCCATTGCCCCCAGGAGTAATGGGTTTAATTATTGGTAGGAGTTCAACTTCCTTATCTGGCTTAACAGTTTTGCCTGGAGTAATTGACTCTGATTATACAGGAGAAATTCAAATAATGGTGGCTCCCTCTAATAAGACGCAGCAAATTTATGTGGGACAAAGAATAGCACAATTGTTATTGCTACCATATTATAAGACAGGAAAGAATGTAATTCAAGAAACTAGAAATGAGAAGGGATTTGGCTCCAGTGATATGGCATTCTGGATTCAAGAGATTACCAGAAATAGACCTTTGAAAACTTTAAAAATTAATGGAAAAAATATTCAAGGCTTATTAGACACAGGTGCAGATGCTTCCTGCATAGCAGGAAAAGATTGGCCTAGCAGCTGGCCCACCCAGCATGCTGACAATATGCTAGCAGGTCTGGGAACTGCTCCAGCAGTAGCTAAGAGTGCCCAGATTTTAACTTGGGAGAATACTACCAATAAACAAGCGGGCTCCTTTTGTCCTTATGTAATACCTGGCCTGCCAATTTCCCTTTGGGGAAGAGATATACTTATGCAGATGGGAATGCTCCTGTATAGTCCAGATGATTGGGTCTCCTCACAAATGTTAAATATGGGTTATGACCCAGATAAAGGTTTAGGAAAAAATCAGGAGGGAAGATTATATCCTGTGGTTGCTGAGCCCAAAAATGATAAACATGGAGTGGGCTATCCAAATTTATAAAGGGGGCCATTGTTCTAAAAGCAGCTGACCCTATAGTGTGGCTTTCAGAAGAACCTGTGTGGGTAGAACAATGGCCCCTAACTTCTGAGAAATTAGCAGCTACAGATAAATGGGTTTGGGTAGATATTGAAACTGGATATCCTTCATGGATATATTGTATGTATAATAAAGAGAATAAAATAATCATTCCTGGAACTAGATATTATATTTCAGATTGGAGTATTAATTTTCCTGAGGGAGATTATAGAACATATTTAGAGAAAGGCTTATTATACCCATGGAATGATTCCTATATTCCCCGTCCATTGAAGGTAAATAGATGGAATAGTCATGGATGGGTGGCTCCTATTTATACTTTTGTTCATGAAAATAAAACCTATTATCAATCTCAGTTATGGAGATTACCCTTAACCACTCATAAAATAATGTTAGTTAGAGCTACTACCCATGTGGAAGAGTACCATGTTCAAACCTGTGTGTCATCTCCATATTCCTTATTGCTTTCTAATGATAGTGAAAAGTTGCAGATTATGCAGTATAATATGAGGTTTTATATTACCTGTCAGCAATGCATACTGACCACTTGTATTATTCCTGAAATGAATGTGTCAACCATAATGGTGTTAAAAAGACCAGCTTATATTATGCTGCCAGTAGCGCTTAATGAATCTTGGTATACAGATATAGGGGCGGAAATTGTAAGACAGGTTGGAGAGCTTATGCGGCCAAAAAGATTTGTGGCTACTTTGATTTTGGGAATTTCCGCCTTGATAGGAATACTGAGCTCTTTTACTGTTGCAACATATGCTTTAGTAAAAGAAGTACAAACAGCACAATATGCTAATGATTTATCAAAAAATATATCCTTGGCTTTAGCAACCCAGGAAGCAATAGATAGAAAGTTAGAAACTAAAGTTGATGCCCTTGAAGAAGCAGTTTTACATATTGGTCAAGAACTTACTGCTTTAAAAATTCGCCTATCTTTAACATGCCATAAAAAATATTCTTGGATATGTGTTACTCCCTTAAAAGTAAATCATTCTGAATATTCCTGGGAAAAAATTCAAATGCATATTTTAAATGTATGGAATTCTAGTGATTTGGGAATTGATTTGGAACATTTACATAAACAAATTCATGATATTGCAGCCTCTCAATATGATATGAATCCCTCTAAGGCTGCTGCAGAATTTTTACAAAATTTACAAAGTTATTTTAAGGGTAATTCCTTTATGCATATTTTAATAAATTATGGGGCTGCCGGAGTGGTTATAATTTTGCTCCTTATTTCTTTTCCAGTCATCATCCGATTAATTCAAGCTGCCCTCCAGAGTGTATATAAAACCAAAGTGGAATTGCATACTGCCTTTTTAAAATATAAAAAAGGGGGAGATGCCGGGAGCCGTATAGGAAGTGCCTTTGAGTCTCAGCACGGACGAGCCTTTGAGTCTCAGCACGGACGAGACCCATAGTGCCAAGCAAAGCTGGTACTGCCAGGTACAACGAGACCCATAGTGCCAAGCAAAGCTGGTACTGCCAGGTACAAATATGGAGAAGCAAAACTCTCCTCTGTATGGTTCCCCTTGCCCCCCCCCCCTGCTTTTGTTTAAGGTGATAAATATTCCCGGCTTTGATGGAGGGTTTAGAGAAAGACCCCTACCTATAAAATTAAGCGGGATTGTGATTACTCCGGCTCCCTTAATGATTATGCCTGAAATTTTTACTCCCAGGTTGAGGCGTTAGGTTCAAGGAAATACAATAGAAGCATTTATGTGGCAAAAGCCTACTTTAGAAAACAAGTTGAATGAGTTATGGCCTTCCTGGGGAGGTAGAGGTAGGTTAGGAAATTTTTGGGTATGGTGGTGGGAAGGTTTTATGCTACAGTGGATATATAGCAAATTAGATAGAGTAGGCTATTTGGCAGCCTTTTATAAGTTTCGATCATAAAAGTAGAAGAAAATAGTCTGTAAATATTTATAATTGTTAAAAGAATAATGTGCTTGAGTTTGTGCTTTGAATAGTTGGCTGATTGAACAAGAACATACAGGTACAAGAACATCTAATTTTCTAAGGAAGACGATGAAACCGCAGACTGTGTTCCTGACGTAGATGTGACCAACATGTACCTAACCACAGGAGATGAAAGAGACTCTGGGCGATGGGAAAATTACCTAACTTGTTTTGATCAATCTGCTGATGTAAACTACCTTTGTTTTGTGGCCTATGTGGGGGAGTTTTTGGCGTGGGAATGAGGATGTTGAATTTGAAAATGAGATCACTTTATAGTATAAATGCTTTGGAATCACGAAGAATAAATTTGTCAGATCCTTGCATCCTCTGAGGTGTCTTGTGCTCTGTCCACGCCGACTCCGTCTCCCTTTTGGGTGAAACCTGTCCAGCTGGGGCTGGTCCCCGGCAATGCATAGAGTATCTCATTTTACTCTTTGGAATATATTTCTTTACTGTTCTCATAAGAATAGTTTTTCCTTAAGTGTAGGTTAGCGTAATGATAGGGTATTGGTTTCAAACAGGAGATTTCTAAGTACATATATGATGTTTACTTAAAATAATCTGATCAAATAAGATAATGATTTTACATGATTTTTTTGAAATACGTAACGACAGCATCTCTTATTCACTTACAGTAATCTAAGTGACAGGCTTGTCTGCTAAAATTTTTTAACCACCGCGTGCAACAGGAACTTGTATTATTACTATTTTATAGATGAGTAAACTGAAGGTTAGCAAGACTAAGGAAATTACATTAGAGTACACGACAGGGAGGTTAATGGAGGATGTTGCCAAAAAGAATCCAAAATCTAGATAGCCTGCACTGCTTTGTTAAGGAATTTAGAATCACTATATAGTGTACTGGATTCCACTTAAGGTTTCTGAGTTGGGAAATCAAAAACAGAGTAGAGATCTTGGAAAATTAATCTGACAACATTGTTCTGTTTGAGCTCTCAAGCTTCCTCCCACTTGAGTTGACAGCAAGATTCCAAGATTTCTTGGTCAAGACTGTTTTAAATCATTTCAGCCTAACAAGGTTGGACTATACACATTCTCTCCAAGGCTGGTTAGCCAGCACAACTATTTTGTACTGATTTATATATATTCAATTCTAGCCAGTCATAGGTAGGGAAACATAATAGCTACTATTTATTGAGCATCTGCTTTTACCAAACCTTACAGTTCAGACAGTCAGAAATCGCAGCTTAAGCAAACAAAGATCTTATTATTTGGTGTTTCTGTGACGCAGCCCAGTACTTGGCCCATGTTGATAATTTTAAGAAATGCCTTTCAGACTGAATAAAATATCTAAATGAGTATATATTAGTAAAGGACAAAAATGCTTTCTCTCTTTACTGAATTAAAGTTAAATAGTTTCATTTTGTACTATACTGTTCTATTGTTTAAAAGAATTTTGTAACTAGGTAATAACTATTCATCATCTAATAGTTGCTGTACTGTTCAATCATTTAAAGGTATTTATCGTATACGTATTATGTGCCAAGTGCTCTGTCAGGCACAGCCCTTCCTCTTTGGAGCTTTCAGTCTAGAGATTCTGTAAGAGCTGATAACTAGTAGCAGATACAAGTGTATTACGTTTCCTTCGTTTAATATTTCTATTCTGAATCTCTTATTTCCTGCACTGGGAGAGGAAGAGGATGATCAGGTCACATTTTTCCTTATCTACCTACCTACAAAGTAAAGCCACACATTTTTTGTGTATGGATGGGCGTATGGCACTATGAAATATTTCAAGGTGTTCTTCAAACAAAAGCTAATGAGGTTAATATGAGTCATTAGGTACAAACAAGGAGCCCAGAATGCTTTCCTGAGCACAAGCTATTGCTGTTCTTTTTGGCTCATAATCTCTGCTTTCTGGTATTGTTATTTATCTTTCCGTTTAGGTCCTGTCTTCCCCCTTTGAGTAAAGTTCTTCAGTAACAGTAATGATCTCTTATACCTCATAATTGCTTCTTTACTTAGCATAATGTCATCCATTCATTCAAAAGGATGTTTCTATATACGAGGCATTGTGATAACTCTGGAAAATAGACAGGAACGTGATATGGTTCCTGGCACGAAGAAGCTTAAAATCTGAAAGGGAATAAGAGAGTAACATGTGTAACAAAAGGCTGACACAAAAAAGGAAAAGTAGAGATCAGTGTATTAGTAGCAAATGTCTATGAATATCAAGAAGACTTCACAACATAGGTATTTTTAAGCAGGATCTTTAAAGAGAGAAAAAATTATGCATATGAAAGTGGAAATAATACGTCCATATAAGAAGTTATGCATATGAAAGTGGAAATAAGATGTCCACATAGACGAGTTCATTTGCAATTTTGGACACTTTCAAAAATAAAGCATTATTAAACAGATGTTGTATTCAGTTTTCCTTGGGAGTTTATGAGTCATAATGAATGTGTGAAGGAAGTAAATGGTGCAGGGTTGGGGAGAGTATTGTATGAAATCAATGCTCTTGAAATCTCAAATAGGCACCGAGGCAAGATGTAGGGATGTCAGATTTTTCATTTGTCATTAGGTGACATAATACATAGTGAATTATCAAGCAAATAGTTTTCCTTTCTAACATTAAAGTTGTTCTTCTGTTCAATCATTCACCTGTTCGTTAATTGAAACAAATAGCCATTCCTAGCTATCTTGTACCAGGAATTATGGGTATAAATATGTATCAGATAAAGTCCTTGACCTCAAAAAAAATTCACAATATCCAGGAAGATGGACAAGTAAACACAGTTACAATATAGTATGGTAAAGGTTTCAATCAAGATAAATAACGTGTCTTCCTGGGTTTGGCATTCTTCTTCTACAAGTCCTTATATGAAGAATCATCTACAATCTTTCCTCAATACTTGAAGAAGGAAGTACAGTGTGATCTAATGCTTATCAAAGCAAACATGTGTCAGGTTTTTTGGGGGGGAAGGTGGGTGTTAATCAGCTTCATTAAAGCTTAGTTTCTTCAGCTGTAAAAGAGAACTAATAGCAACAGAAAAATCTACTGTGGCTTGCCTCAGTGAGAATCCTGCGCACCACAAGGAAGAGTAGCCCCTCCTCGCCGCAACTAGAAAAAGCCCTCGTGCAACAACGAAAACCCAATGCAGCCAAAAATAATAAATAAAAAATTAAAAAACAGCAAGAGAGCATCTTATAAAAGAAAAGAAAAGAACAGAAAAATCTAGTGTGGCTTGCAAAACCACCTGTTAGAGATTTCAAATTCTTTTGGGCTAAATCCTGATAATTAAATGAAATAATTCTGTAAAGCATATAGCAAGTGCCTGCCATGTGGATTGTGCTCATAATATTAATCAGTCATTAATTACTCTTAAAGCTATGTTTTCCCCACTAAACTGTAAGCTTCATGAGGAGAGAACGAATCCTTTCAATAAGATTTGACAGATGTTCATTTGTTCTCTGATTTCTTCAAATGTAGCCCAGCTCACCATAAGGGTATTAATTAAATTGTTAGGTAGTTGTAGCATTGTTCAAAACCCTTCTTATATTTAATAAATATAATTTCCCTCAATTGTACTCGCATCTGACCTTCAGAACATCTTTATTAACAGATGGTATTTAATAATGTTATTAGATGAATCTATATTTTACAAATGAGAAGATACATTCAAGTAAACCAAAGATGTGACTCTCCAGGGTACAAGGCTTAGACAGGACCAGATCCAAAGCTTAAGTCCAAGTCTTCTGTCTCCAAGACCAGTGTTCCTCCCAATACAAGCAAAGAGCTTAGCAAATGCAGCCCATGCTCAAGGGAGACAGTACAGTGGTTTAGAGTAAGGCACACTTTGGATTTTGTCTTAGCTTTGTGACTTTGAGTGATTTATCTCATCTCATTAAATTTCAGTTTTCCTACATGTAAAACGGGAAGGGTGATAGTATCAACCACGAAGGGTACCGATGATTAAACGAGTTGATGTATATAAAGTGGCTCATTTAGAAAGTGCTCAGGAAGTATTATTCTTCCACCATTCCTGGTTAGATTTAACAATAGGAACATTAGGAGACATTTAATAAATATACCCTATTGTTAGAAAGGGCTGAAGAAACTCCTTCCTTTCCTGTCCTAAATCATCTAGTAGTTGTCTTGGTTCACTGTTAACATTTTAATTTTCCCACATCTCTTCACTTAGCTCAGAAATTCTCTATCAAAGTACCCAACATTCTCTATGATGTAGCCCCGTGTCTCCTCGCTCTCTCCCTGTTCGCTCCCTTTCCCAAAGCAAACTATCTGCCATTCCTTGACTATCGCTCTGGCTCCCAGACCCAAAGTTTCTTCTCATCTCCCCTGGTTCAAACTCTGCTGGTACTTCACGATTCTTTTAAATGCAATGCTTCCGTAAAGCACTCCTAGCTAGAGGCCATGCATGCAGTCTCCCTTACAGATTATAAGAACATCGTAGATTTTATAAAGCATGTCGTTATTGTCCTCCTTTAGGTATCATTGTTATATTTTTTTAAGAATTTATAACAGGGGTAGATTTATGTGTGATTGATTCTTCAGGTTAACTCAACAAACACTGATTTCATACCCGCAATATAAGAGAGTGCCAAGGGCAGCTCTGATATAAAAAGAGATGTACTCTCTGCCTTCAGCAAATTCCAATAATATTTCTTTAAAAATGGTTGTGCTATGTAAAGGGAGGAATAATTCCCTAATAATTGATACGTATCAATGATCTTCATTAAGAAAAAGAGCACAGTGGTAACTGGCATTGACACCAAAATTCACTCCCTGAATATCCAAAGCAGTGCCAGAACTGGACACCACCGTTTTCTACTTGATTTTACTCCTTTTAGGGCTATAATAGTATTTAATAGGATTTCGGATCTGAAGAAAGTTCTTGAGGAATAGTTTAGTCTACCAACTTGCCTGGAACATGCATTTTCCTAGACAGAAAAAAGAGGATCGTTCTATTGAATTACGGGGTATTTAGTGTTCTTTTTGTGAATCGGATTGTGGTCTGGAAGTGGAGAAAGGAGAAGAGTTTGTTCTTTGCTTCCTCCTTCCCTTTCTTCCTTCTTTTCCTTTTATTTTAAAATAAGGGCTAGAAATTTTCAAGCTAAACTTTTTTTTTTTAAGCACCTCTCCGAAGGTGCCGGGTTTTTTTCTTCTGGGGACTGATGCTGCCTCTTGCTCTCCGGGATTGGTTGAGAGTAAACTAGAAATACTTTCAGGGGCGGAGAAACTGGGAGTGCCCTGGGAGTGCGAGTGGAGTCTAGGCTGCAGAACTGCTAAGAGCGGCCCTCGAAGGAGGAAGCCTTTGCGCCGCCGCCCGCGAGGCAGCAGGGTGGCCCACCGCAGAGGCACCGATCCCCGGAGGCCCCGCCGGCCACACGCTGAGTTGTGGAATCCCCTGCACGAAACGGACTCGACCTTTGTCGCCTGGCGCCGCGCGCGCTGGCTGTGCGCTGGGGCCCTGGTTCTGGCCGCCTGCCTCTTCGTCCTCGGCTTCCTCTTCGGTACGGGGGCCCTCGCCACGCACAACCCCGAGCCTTCCCGGCTGTTCGGCGGTTAGCGGGACTCCCGGGCCAGCTGCCGCGTGGGGCCAGCTGCTGGTCTCCCGGGGGGTGGGGCAAGTGGGGACGAGCACCCGCGAGTTAGGTGGGAGTTGCTGGGAGCAGTGCACAGCTGGGTTCTGGACGGGCTTCTGTAGGACAGTCACCCAGGGTAAGGAGTAGAACGGAGAGACTCAAAGTGAACTTGAGAAAGTTCCAACTGCTGAGGCCCTGCGAGCAATCGGTACGTTTTGGCAGGAGCGCCGGATCTCTGGGGGCATTTGCTAGGTCGTCCAAGGAGCTTTGCAAGAAACGACTCTTACCTGTTTGGGGTCTTTATCTAGTGCCTGTGCCTGGACCTGCTTCGTGTATACAGTAGGTAGAACTCAGGGCACTGCTGCGTGGGAGCCCTATTCTCTCATTCTTTCGTCCTGGGGAGTAAATAAAGAGGAACATTTAGGAGCTAACCGGCTGACATTGTCAGTGCTCTGAACAGATCCTTAATAGCAGTTCTTGAGCGTTTTCCCGTGTACTGATTTGCAGACTTAACCCAACTCTCCATGATTACCAGGGGCAGCACAGATTCGCTGAGACTCTTTTAAATTCTAATATTAACTCTGCAGCTTCTCTGTGTCCTTGAGCGAGTTACCGAGTCTCTCTGAGCCACAGTTTGTCAACCTTTGTAAGAATACTATCTGTAAGTTAGTGGGAATCGTAAACGAAATAGCATCTAAAGCTCCTGGCACAGTACTGGGGTATTGGCACTTTTAAAAAATTGTTTCCTGGTGAGGAGATGCTTCTAACTGGATATTAATGCACAGGACTAGCGTTAAGGTATAGCCTGGTAGTTCGGCCCTACTCTGAATTCTGGGTCCCATTCTGGGATTTAGAAGACCAGGGCATAGACCAACCATGCTGGCTCAAATTCAGCCTCATCTTGCTTGTTGTGTAACCTTTGAGCCACACTCTGCTCATAACTAGCATGTGGATATTAGGGTTATTGTGGGGCTTAGATAAGTGTGCTCGTTAAGGGCACACTTCAACTCGAGTTTCAATTTTCTCAGCTGTACAATGTGGGCAAGGGTAGCATGAGGATTAAGATCTTCTGCATCTTTTAAAAGCATTTTATTCGTCCCAGTATAGCCCTCAGCCCCATCCCTATATTCACTGCTCAATGGTTGTGTGTTCTTTATTAATGTTTGTTAATTTTTTTCCTAGGATTCTCTGCTCCCTCCCTCCCACAGGCCTCCGTCCTCTTTATCCAGCTCATTTTTTAGATCTCGATTCAAGCATTTCATCCTCCGAGTGCCCTTATCCTACAGTCTAATCCAAGTCCCTGTATTTTACATACTGGTGGAACTGTATTTCCATTTGCTGCCAACCATTTATTTCAATATGCGTGTATATATGCATGTGTGTAACGTGTATGTGATTAATAACTGGAAAGCTCCATGAAAGCTAGCTGGGTGATTTAGGTAACCATTTTATGCACAGATCATATCATTTATCTAAGTAAACTATGTCACGAAGCCAACTACCAGGGCTAATGGCTCTACGCGATCTGGCTACCCATTGCCTCTAGTCTCTGTATTCACTGTGTGTCTTGCAGAGATGTTGGGTGAATTGGAGTTTCACTGTAGCTCTCTGAAGTTGAACTTTTGAAGCCTACTTCAACTGCAAGCACAAAATACTTAAGCATATTTTGCATTAGTTTCAGAACCAGAACAAATTACAAGTCTGAATTGCCTTCAACTCTTTGAGATAATTTATGTACTTGAAATATACTCATAATTAATTCATTACAAACATTTACTAAATGCTTATTCTGGGTCAGCAGAGGTGTCGTCACTGGGGATAAAAGCTTTAAGGAGAAAGAAGGTGGATCTCCTCTTTGCCTTCATTTTTCCCATCAGTTGAACCATCTTCAATTTTAGCGCTAATTTTATAAAACATTTCTTAGAATAACAGCAATACTTATTGAAATTGGATTAAAAAATATGTTGCAACTGATTTGCAATTAAGTGTGTCTGCATGATTTTTCTTCCAATGGAAGTAGGCAAGAGCAATGAAACTTCAGAAAATCTCAGTTAATGCCGGAGGTCATTGATAATTTATGTTTTTTATATGATAAATACAATAATAAGGAAAGATAGGCCCTGTCTATAAGCTCATATCTCATTCCTATATTTGTTTTTATTTTACAGGATGGTTTATAAAATCCTCCAGTGAAGCTACTAACATTCCACAGCATAATGTGAAGAAAGCATTTTTGGATGAGTTGAAAGCAGAGAACATCAAGACGTTCCTGTAGTAAGCATATACGTAAAAGTTTACTATTCTGTTTAGAAGTTTTGATCCAATATTTCATAAACAGAAACTGACTTTTTAAAAAGGTTTTATTACTGAAGATCTTGTATCATGTTTCATCTGGAGAGGATTATACCTTCAGCTGAACTTTATCATGATAGATGTTTTAAAGCAGGTGTCAGCAAACTTTTTCTGTAAAGGTCCAGCTTTTGTATGCCAGCTGATCTCTGTCCCAACTACTCAGCTCTGCTATTGTAGCACCAAAAAAGTGATAGTAAATACGTAATTGAATAAGTGTGACAGTTTCGATAAAACTTCATTTGTAGACACTGAAATTTAAATTTCATATAAATGATATGTCACAAAATATTATTCCTCTTGATTTTTTTCACCTATTTAAAATGTGATAACCATTTTTAGCTTGTGGGCTGTACAAAGAAAGGAAGTGAGCTGGATTTGGTCAGTGAAACATAGTTTGCTGACTCGTGTTTCACAGGAAGATAGTATATTTTAGTCAAAAGAATAAATTTTGGACTTCGAAGGCAGACATACGCAAGTTTAAATTCCATCTTCGCCCACTGATATTAAAGTGACTTTGAGTGAATACTTAACCTTCCTGAGCCATCATTTTCACCTCTATAAAATGGGGATAGTGATATTGTTCTGATGAGCATGAAATTAGAGAGCATATATGTGACCTAGTGTAAAAACCAGCTCCCTATTTCCTGAAAGAACTATCCCTGGTGTAGGGAAAAAGAGGTAAATGAGTAAATTTTAAAAAGTATTTTCAAGGCAACTAAAAATAAAACACTTTTATTGAATAATTGATTGGAATACTTAACTTTTTCAAAGTGACTACTTGAAGTCCTGATAACGATTAAAGGACTCCTTAGTGAATACAAGTTATAATTTTATGTAAAAACAGTCAAGTAAATATATATATGTATAGATGTACATACACATAGTCATACAAACACATATGTCTATTTAATTACGATAGAATTAAAACTATGAATAAAATTTGCTAGGGCACCTTTCAAGTCTTTGGAAGGGCCATTTCAAGTGAGAGACCCAGAAGCTTAAATTTTGTGGAAATCCTTCTGCCTCTTGCACTTCTTTTACTATAATTATGTATAATAGGTATAATAAAAGTGGAAGTCTGGCGAGATATAATCTTCACTCCTAGACAGGGGTGCTGCCTCTGCTTCGCTTTTCCTTTTCTAACCTGTGAGATGGAGTGACCAGCAAAGAAATAAAATGAATGCCTTCCTCTAGCTCACTTTCTGGGCTGTCATCTTCTTGCTTAATTCTCCGTGGCCTTGACCAAGCTCCTCTAACTGTTTAGAACTCAAGGATTTGCATCATTAACAAACAAAAGAAAGAGATTAACAGAACCCCCCACTCACCCCTCCAAGGACCACAGAACCTCCAGAAGCCTCCTGGACTCTCCAGAATTCCAATTTGCCATTTGTCCATCAGAGTGCTTTCAGTCTATTTAGACCCTTAGGTTAGGGGTCATTAAAGCCTCAGGTCCTCTGTCTTGTTCCCCTTTCTAATCCTTTGCTTTACTACTAAAAATGCTCTACTACTACTAAGTCACCTGACTCTCAATAGTGGCTGGGGCGGGGCGTTAAGTAGGGGCTGCCTTTTCAATCTTCCTTGGGGTGCAAGGTTGTCCTAGTTTTCCCTTTTGTTTTGTAACATCTAGTTAAATTCTCAGATCTGTTCACTATTTTGCATGTCTTTAGAGGGAATTTCCTTCTCCACCCTGTTCTGAAAGACAAGATTATTTCAGAAGAGTGTCTTAGCTTTCACTGATCTACATTTGAATACCAGTTCCGTCTTTCACTGGCTGTCTTTAGGTCATCTAACTTCTCCAAGCACTGTGCATTTGTAAACTAGATGCAATGTATGAAAACAGGAATACAAATAGCTCCCTTTATTAATTGAGATAACATAATGATCCTTGGAACATATATAAACTTTTCTAGCCAGACAGAGATGTATGAGCCTATTTGTTTTGTTAATACATGTTGTTGGCTATTTTGGATAATTTGTAAATTATTCTTCTTATTAGAAAATAACTGGATATTCTAATAGAATCAAGACAGTGTGACACACTTCTCAATTGATTAAAACAAAAAAAAATGAACTTCTGTTTCTTAGCAGTTGTCTAATTGAGCCTCAAATCTTTGTGAATTAGTGAGGTAGCAATATTCTCCCCATGTATGGAGGAGAAATTGAAGACATGGCCAGGATTACACAACAAGTTAGTGGCAAAACCTGTAATGCACTGATTTTGTGGCCAGTTGATTTATTTATCCTTGGAAACAAATCTTTTTTCCTACTCATCATTTTCAGGATTAACTTTGCTCCAAATGAGTGGGTTCTAAACCTGATCATAGAACACCATTGCATCTTGGTGGGTAATGACAAAACTTTTACCAGGAATTTTGCTCATAATGTTACCTAACCAAACTTGGGTCTGCTAGCCTGCTATGCAGCAAAGCCAGTCTACTGACACCAGGTTGAGGTGAAGGAGTCCAGCACTTAGTGTAGGGCATCAAATAGGGAGAACAGACAGCTTATGCACAAAAGACCAGAAATCCCAGGTGGCTTTAAGGGGAGGGTTTTTTTTTTTTTTTTAAGCATTATATATAATTCCTTCTCTCCTTTATTTTTTTTTCATTTATTTATTTTTGCGGTACGCGGGCCTCTCACTGTTGTGGCCTCTTCCATTGTGGACACAGGCTCTGGACGCGCAGGCTCAGCGGCCATGGCTCACAGGCTCAGCCGCTCCGCAGCATGTGGGATCTTCCCGGACCGGGGCACGAACCCGTGTCCCCTGCATTGGCAGGCGGACTCTCAACCACTGCGCCACCAGGGAAGCCCTCTCCTTTATTTTTATAGGCAAAATACTTTAGATGATCCTAAAATATTTTTCCCATTTGATTTTTTATTGGAGTATAATTGCTTTACAATGGTGTGTTAGTATCTGCTTTATAACGAAGTGAATCAGTTATACATATACATATACATATATCCCCATATCTCTTCCCTCTTGTGTCTCCCTACCTCCCTATCCCACCCTTCTAGCTGGTCACAAAGTACCCAGCTGATCTCCCTGGGCTATGCAACTCCTTCCTAGCTTTCTAAAGGGGAGGGTTTTGAAAGGCAACATTTGGGGTGAAGGTTGCAGCTCATGGACTTTCTTCTGATTGGTTGGTGGTGAGGTAACAGGGTGATGTTTTGGAAATCTGAATCATCAATCTTCTGGTTCCAACTAGTCTAGGGTCTGTGTGATTGTGGTCAGCATGTAGTCCACATCCTCCACCTGGGTGGGGTTCTTAGTTTCTGCAGAACAGCCCAAAGATATGCATCAGGTTGTTATACTGTTTAAGCTATCATTACATTCTTGCTTGACCGCTTTTCCTTTGTTTCTCTGTCCCTCACTTCCCTAATTAGTAACTGCTTGAGTCTGCTCTTTGGAACCCATGGAAGGCCTAGAAGAGTAAAGCCTTTTACTACAAAAAAGAAACGGGGGACACTGAGGGGCTCTTGTACCTGGGAGGGGCCTGCAGGTACTGCTTGGTTTCATTCCCCCCTTTTCTCTGATACTTCTTAATCCTGAGAGGACCAGGGGCAGAATGAGAAAGAGAATAAAGCTTTGGCTAGAGAGGTTAATCATAAACTTGGCAGGGGAGCTCGGTTTTAGGGGGACTCAGTTTCAATCATAAAGTCTAATAATGATCTCCTCTGTGCGTGTGTGAGCAGGTTCAAGACTCCCATAGCAATTCTTCTCTCATGTAAGAATAGAGTTCTAGCTGTGACTTCAGGAAATATGCATAATCTGCATCTAGTTCTGTTACAGTTTGGATTTGTGTAATATGGAAGAAAATAGCAACTTGTTGGCTATTTTCTGTTTTCTTTGCAGGTATCCATTGATGAAGGAATATATAGACTCCTCAGCTGGCTCTTAAAATTGTGTTCTTTTCATTACTTTATTTTGTAAATGCATATTAGAAATCCCATGTAAGGTTTTAAGCCCCTAAAAATTTATTGAATGAGGGCTTCCCTGGTGGCGCGGTGGTTGAGAGTCCGCCTGCCGATGCAGGGGACACGGGTTCGTGCCCTGGTCCGGAAGGATCCCATATGCCGCAGAATGGCTGGGCCCGTGAGCCATGGCCGCTGAGCCTGCGCGTCCGGAGCCTGTGCTCCGCAACGGGAGAGGCCACAATGGTGAGAGTCCCGCGTACAGCAAAAAAAAAAAAATTATTGAATGAGAATTTTAATACTATTTTTGTAAATACAATTTAAATGATTTTAATATAATTATAAAATTAATCACCAGAATCCCCCTCCTCCTTTTTTTTTAAAGATACACAATAGAATCAAACATTTGAAATTGGGATCATCATAGCCATGTTGGCTATTAGTTTTTTTTAAATCACCATTAGGATGTAAGTATGTTGAGTTTAGAAAAATCTACATATTTAGAACCAGAAATTCATGAAGTTCAAGAAGTTCATGAGCTAGAAATAAATGTGTCTTATCATGATACATGATGCTTTGTCATATGGGACTTTTTGTTTTGTCTTGAAGCGGTTTGATAATACCAATGAAGTGAATCTTCAGGGAAACAACAAATTTCCAAGAGAGAGAAATTTAAAACAAACAAAAGCACCAGTATCTGGACATATTAAATGAGAAATTAATCTATTCATGAAAGTATTTGTGGTAGCTAAAATTTTAGCCACATAGTTTATTTGTTAAAGATATTTGTGGTCAGACTAATTCTCATCGTTGATTTTAAGTATTATACCTACTTAATAAGTATATATGGTGAATGGAGTACAAAAGATTCAGTTTGAGCTTGTGTAAGTATGTTCAGATTACTCCTTAAAGAAGGCACTTTAAAATGGTTGCTAATCAAAAGGTTTCTCACTTGGCTATAACTTTCAGTATTTAAAAATAAATGTAATTATCAGTAGTTCTTGGCATGTCACAGCTTGATCTTTGGATGAAAATATTTTTATCGTCCAATTATATTTTACAAGGTGAAGTAAACAGATGATTCCATGAAAGTTCAAACATGCATTGTTTCTTAAGAAAGAATATAACACTTTCCTCATCTGATATATAGAGATACATCTACAGAACTGCATGTAACAATTCTCTACAAAGATCAATTTTTCTAAGTTTTCTCTTGAATGAGTATAAATTAGAGCATGAAAATTTCAAAACACACTTGAAAATCTATTTGATGCAATAATAGTGCCACTTTGCTTGCTTTTTGTGTGAGTGTGTGTGTGTGTGTGTGTGTGTGTGTATGTGTGTGTTATGCAGGCCTCTCACTGTTGCGGCCTCTCCTGTTGCAGAGCACAGGCTCCGGCTCAGCGGCCATTGCTCACGGGCCCAGCCGCTCCGCGGCATGTAGGATCTTCCCGCACTGGGGCACGAACCCATGTCCCCTGCATCGGTAGGCGGACTCTCAACCACTGCGCCACCACGGAAGCCCGACTTGAATGTTTTTAATGTTTCACCTTAATTTTGATATTTGTATCAGGTTACGTTAATTCACTTCCTTTCCAAGTGTACTAAGACTTTTTGTCATGGATTTATGTTGAATTTAATCAACACTTTTTTTCTTTTTTTTGGATATCTTTTGAGATGAGCGTATAAATTTTTCTTTTTCACAATGATAATTATATTAAATGATATTCTAATATTAGACTAATCTTACATTTTTGAAATTTGTAATATTAGTCTGTAGTAGAGTTTTCAACTCATATATCTATATATATTCAGTTTATATTCATAGCATGTTTGGCCTGTATTTCTGCAATTTGCCTATTCGGGTATAATTTCTAGATTAGACCTGCCTTATAAAATGAACTGAGTTTTTAATCTCTGAAATAGGCTGTGTTATACTTAAACAATCTTTTACTTTCATCTTTCAAACTCAAAGGAAAACCAGTTGGTTTTGATACTTTGTTTTGTGGGAGATTTTAAAGTACTGATTCAATTTTTTTTATTGTTATAGGACTATTTAGATTTTAAAAAATGCATCCTTATGTCAGTTTTAATAAATTTTTTAAAATGCATTTTTCCATTTCATCTAAGTTTTCAATTATTGGCATAGTTCTTCCTAGTATTTTCTTATTACCTTTTTGAATCTGTGCGACATTTATAGATATGACTTTTTTTCAACTCTTAATATTATTTATTTGTGCTTACCTTATATTTTTTTCTTATTGACATTGACAGAGATATGTCCATTTTACCTGTATTTTCAAAGAATAAACCTTCAGCTTTGGCAATCATTTCTTGTATATATGTTTTATGTTTCATTAATTCTGTTCTTACTTAGTATAATTTCCTCTTTTACCTTCCTGGTGTCTATTTTGCTGTTCTTTGTAACATTTTCAGTTGAATACTTAATTTATTGATGTTCAACCTTTCTTCTTTTCTAATATGAGTATTTAAAACCATAAATTTCCTTCTAAGAGCCACTTCAACTAGATCTCACAAGTTTGGAGAAGTGTTTTAGTTATCATTAATATCTTAATATTTTCTAAGTTCTATGTTTTCATCTTTGAACCTTGGAGCTATTTAGGGGTATTTTTAAAATTCCAAATTTAAAAGTTATTCCACTATCAGTTTGATCTGATTTTCTAACTTACCTACATTGTGATCAGATAATGTGGTTTGTATGACACTAGTCATTTGGCAATTGTTGAGGCTTCCTTTATAGCCTATTATGTGGTCAATTTTTATAAATGTTCTGTGTTTATTTGAAAACAATGTATTCAGCTGTTGGGTTTAATGATCTTATATTTGTTCATTAGTTCAAGTTTGTTAATTGTTTGGCTAAAATCGCCTTTATCCTTGATGTAGTCTTATTTTATCTGCAATCTTTATTAATTTCTGGGAAAGGAATGTTAGATTATCTCACTATAGTGGTGGATTATTTTTATTTCCCTTTGGAATTCTGTCAGTTTCTTCTTCCTGTAGCTTGGAGCTCTCTTTTAGAGGTAGTGGTTTGGAACCTAAAAAAAATGGATTCCTACTTAACAATGTCAGTGATACACTTGAAAGATTATATTATATTTGGTTCAAAGTGAATTTAACATTAATTTGCTCCCAAGTAATTATCTTAGCATTTTTATAAGTGACTAAGAATATTGTACACTGTGATTTTTATTTGGGAATTAAACTTTTCCTTCTAAATCAAAAGCTAGTGCTTATACATCCTCTAAGGGTCTCTAAGTTTATCATCTCATGAAATCCTCATAGCCTCTAGCACAGTGCTGGCTCTTTGATCTGTATCTTTAAAATACCAAAGGCTTCATTAACCATCTACTGACAGAAAGAGATAGTACACATTTCCTTGTTTGGTTATAGTAATGAAACTTTACCTGATTTGCCTCTGATTATTATATTTTGTTTCTCTAGATTTTCAACACATCATTATTTGAACCACCTCCTCCAGGATATGAAAATGTTTCAGATGTTCCACCTTTTAGTGCCTTTTCTCCACAAGGTATGCCAGAGGTAAAAATGCTGCAATAAAATAAAAATAACAAAGAGAACTTCCTTATACATACAAGCAATAATTAAAGAGGTATTAAGAAGGTTTTTGATGTAATCCAAATTCATCTTTTTTTACATTTAAGAAATAGAATTTCTTAGTAATAAAAAGGAATAAGATAAAATTTACTGCACTGAGATGGAGAAATCCAAAATGTACATTTATTTACTTTTGACAAATGCATACACCTGTGTAATTCAAACTCCATCAACATATAGAATACTACTAGCACTTCAGAAAGTACTTTTGAGCCCCTTCTCAATCAACTCCACACACTCTCAAGGCAATCATTCTTCTGATTTTTTTTTGCCACCTTTCATTAGTTTTGCCTATACTAGAAATTCATATAGATAGAATTGATAGCATGTAATCATTTGTGTCTATTTTCTTTCACTAAGCATAGGGTCTGTGAAATTCACATGTTTTGCATTTATCAGTAGATCGTTCCTTTTTACTGCCAAGTAATTTCCATTGTATGAAAATACTACATATCTTACTACCACTGTATAACTTGATTAATTTTCAAAGAACTTGAATGAGAATTTGAAATTGTTGCCATTTTCAAGTGAAGAGTATGAATGTCCATTTTAGAAAATGTTATGTAGTTTACTCAATAAAGCAGTGTGGGGGCTTCCCTGGTGGCGCAGTGGTTGAGAGTCCACCTGCCGATGCAGGGAACACGGGTTCGTGCCCCGGTTCGGGAGGATCCCACATGTCGCGGAGCGGCTGGGCCCGTGAGTCACGGCCGCTGAGCCTGCGCGTCCGGAGCCTGTGCTCCGCAATGGGAGAGGCCACAACAGTGAGAGGCCCGTGTACCGCAAAAAAAAAAAAAAAAAGAATAAAACAGTGTGTATAACTATCATCTAAGATTTCACAGTAAATCCCCAGATTCTAGCATAGTAGTTTGTTTTTTTATAAGAAAGTTAAATTTGAAACAGTTGAATATAATTTATTAATGTCTTTTAAAATGTTATGTCTCCTACCATAATATTTAACATTAAGTAGATTCAGTTTTGGACATACTGAGTTTGTGGTGCCTAGGATATATTCCAAGAAGTTGCTAATAGACAATTGGGCATATTGAAGTATCACTCAATAGGGAGATAAGGGCTTGACTATCATCAGAAACATGCTAAGTAAAAAATTTACATTTAGAATTGAATTTACTTCCTTACTTACTTATTTATTTATTTATGGGAAAAAGGAAAAATAGCTCTTATTTTTCTTTAATCTGAAGAAATGACAGAAAATGTGTTTTTATTTTGAGGTGGAGTTTACATGTAACAAAATGCACAGGTCTTGAGTTAATTCAATAAATTTTTTAAATTGCATGTATCTATATCACTCAAAATAAGGTATAGGACATTTCTATGACTCCAGAAAGTTCTCTGGTGCCCCTTTCTGGTGAATTTTTACCATATCCCCCTAGAAGCAACCACTTCCTGATATCTGTCATCATTGATTAGTTTGGTTTTGAACTTCATATAAATGGAATCAGATAGTAACTATTCTTTTGTGTGTTGGTGGAAAATCTAATAACAGTCAAGCTAAGAAGAAAGAAAAGAGAATTTTATTTGAGTCAAACTGAGGATTATAACCCAGGGAACAGATTTGCAGAAGCTCTGAGAACTGTTCCATTGGTCAGGAGTTAGAGATGCAATTTTATACATTTCTGAGACAAAGAATTTCTGTGTTATATTGACAGGTTAGCATTCTACATAAAGTTGATCAAAGATGTTTTGGTCAATACAGCTCCCTGTATGGGATGAAAAAGAAATTAAAATAACCTTAAAACTACAACGTTGGTGTCTGAATAAAGCAACCATTTTTCTTAAAGGTTGATTACATCTTCCTGTTTGAGGAGGTCTGGTTAACGTACAATACAGATGCACATTGCACATTGGGAAAGGCCTACCACAAAGTGGGCATACTATTCTTTTCCTGTCTTAGATTGATTTCCCGGTCATAGAAAAATTTATGATTTTCCCTCATCGTTTGCCTTGCTGCTCTCACTCAGTACAACGATTAGAGATTACTCATGTTATTGTGTGTGTTAATAGTTTCTTCCCTTTACTTGCTGAGTAGAATTCTATTATGGGACTGTTCTACAAATTGCTTATTCATTCTCCTATTTACAAACAGCTGGACTGTCTCCCATATGGGCTACCTAGATTCAGCTGCTATGAGCAATTTTGTGCAGGTCTTTTTGTGGACATATGTTTCCATCTTTCTTGGGTAAATACCTAGGAGTGTAATTGTTCTGCTATAGGGCATAATTCTGCATAACATTATTTTTCAAAGAAGTTATTTAAAGTGACTCTCTAATTATACACTCTTACAAGAATGTATGAGAGTTTCAGTTGCTCCACATTTTCGCTAACATTTGAAACTGTTTGTCTTTCTAATTGTAACAGTTCTAGTAGATGCAGTTTACGAATGTGTGTGTGTTTTGTTTTTAACACCTTTATTAGAGTATAATTGCTTTACAATGGTGTGTTAGTTTCTGCTTTACAACAAAATGAATCAGTTATATATATACATATGTTCCCATATATCTTCCCTCTTGTGTCTTCCTCCCTCCCACCCTCCGTATCCCACCCCTCCAGGCGGTCACAAAGCACCGAGCTGATCCCCCTGTGCTATGCGGCTGCTTCCAACTAGCTATCTACCTTAGGTTTGTTAGTGTATATATGTCCATGCCTCTCTCTCGCTTTGTCACAGCTTACTCTTCCCCTTCCCGATATCCTCAAGTCCATTCTCTAGTAGGTCTGTGTCTTTATTCCTATCTTACCCCTAGGCTCTTCATGACATTTTTTTTTCTTAAATTCCATATATATGTGTTAGCATACAGTATTTGTATTTCTCTTTCTGACTTACTTCACTCTATATCACAGGCTCTAGGTCCATGCACCTCACTACAAATAACTAACTCAGTTTCGTTCCTTTCTATGGCTGAGTGATATTCCATTGTATATATGTGCCACATCTGCTTTATCCATTCATCCTGTTGATGGACACTTTGGTTGCTTCCATGTCCTGGCTATTGTAAAAAGAGATGCAATGAACATTTTGGTACATGACTCTTTTTGAATTATGGTTTCCTCAGGGTATATGCCCAGTAGTGGGATTGCTGGGTCGTATGGTAGTTCTATTTGTAGTTTTTTAAGGAACCTCCTTACTGTTCTCCATAGTGGCTGTATCAATTTCCATTCTCACCAACTGTGCAAGAGGGTTCCCTTTTCTCCACACCCTCTCCAGCATTTATTGTTTGTAGATTTTTTGATGATGGCCGTTGTGACCGGTGTGAGATGATATCTCAGTGTAGCTTTGATTTGCATTTCTCTAGTGATAAACGATGTTGAGCATTCTTTCATGCGTCTGCTGGCAATCTGTATATCTTCTTTGGAGAAATGTCTATTTAGGTCTTCTGCCCATTTTTGGAGTGGGTTGTTTGTTTTTATAAAATTGAGCTGCATGAGCTGCTTGTAAATTTTGGAGATTAATCCTTTGTCAGTTGCTTCATATGCAAATATTTTTTCCGATTCCGAGTGAACCCTATATTTCTAATAATTTGTCTATCAATGCAAATTAATGAGTAGATTTTAATTAGAATGTTTCAAGTATTTACACATTAAGGATAATGCTTGTTAAGGATGTGTCTATTTGTGTTCTGTACTTTTTTCCTGCTTTTGGTTACATCGGCATTCTTTCTATAATGGTAGATTTTTATCTGCGTCCCCTGTTTTATTATAACGTGATATGCTTTTACTTTTCTCTTTTCTCTTATGCTTATGTTTTTACACTTTTTTACACTCCGCTGCGACTCGCGGAGAGGGCAGGCGCGACGGGCTCCTCGCGGCTGCGGGACTGGGGAGACCGGGACATCCGGGCGTCCCCGCCCCCTTGGGCTCGCCATCGGGGTCACCGCATGCGCACGCACACGCATACGCGCGGCCCCGCGCCGGACGCAGGCCTGGCGGGACCCTCCCCCGACTCAGAGCGCGGAGGCGCGGCCCGCGGTAGGCAAAGAGCGGCGCTCGGGCCCACCACAGGGCCGGCGCAAGCCCTCCAGCGAAGGCGAGGGGCTCTGCCGACGTGTTCTGGCAGTCGCCACCGTGACCACTGCACGCTTGAGAGGGGTAGCGGCTGGGGTCCGGTACCCCAAGGCTCCCTCTCGGACAGCTAGCGAAGGCTTTCTCACCGACGGTGAGTCATCCCCCACCGATCGACTCTCCCCTTTGGGCCCACGGAGGCGCTCCACGAGCCGCCAAGTCCACGACTGGGCAGGGGGTGGGCGGGGGGGTCTGCGGTATGGGTAAGAACACGGCCCACAGGAGAGTTCGCGGCCACAACCGGGGGCACAACCTCTCCCTCCCCCAGGCTTGTCCATCGGGCTCCGGAAGGAGGGAGCACGCCCCAGAAGCGCGACAGACCCTCTTCTCACAGGCCCCGGCCCAACACGATTATACGGTTGAATACTTTACATCACTGAAACAGAAGAGTCCTGCTGCATGCAAAGACGTAAGTGATGAAAAAATACACCAAAATACACTAAAGGACATAAATACAATTGTGTTTCTTCAAGGTTATATAAAGTTTTCAAAAATGGACAGAGTTTTAATTTTATAATGTTTCCCCAAATTACTATGTGAATAGTTAGGATAAGGTCAGTCCAGGAGGCAGAAGGGGCTGTAATCTGGGCAGAAGAGCACAAGTCAGGCAGCCAGGTGCCTGGCAATGTTGCATTTCTTGACCTGGGTAGTGGTTCCACTTCTGCTCACTCTATAGTTATTTGTTGAAGTGTACATATATGCTTTGTAGATTTCTGTGAACACTTTATATTTCATAATTTAAAATATTTTTAAAAGTGCTCTAAAAGATTATGTCACATAGTGGTTCATAGAATCATTTGGTTTATAATGTGCTGTATGGTAGACTGTTTCCAAAACTCAGAGTATGTTTCAAATTTTTTTCATTCTAATATTGTTTATTAATGCCTTCTCCTGTTTATTTATTATTTACAATATTATACTTAGTAATACCTAAACTTTTGGGCAGTTTTAGATTTACAGAGCATTGAGCACGTGGATCAGGGAGTATTGACCTGACCCCACTCCCATGTCCCCCTATTAGTAACATCTTAATTCCCATGGTATATTGATGACAATTAATGAACCAATGTCAATATGTTATTGTCTACTAAAGGCTATCCTTGGTTCAGATTTCCTCACCTTTTACCCAACTTCCTTTTTCTGTTCCAAGATCTCATCTAAATTATCAAATTACATTTAGCTTTAATGTCTCCTTAGATTTCTCTTGGCTGTAACAGATTCTCAGACTTTCCTTGTTTTTGACCAACAGTTTGTATAGAAACCTGACAGTCTGGGGGAATACTGGTCAGGTATATTGTAGGATGCCCCTCTATTGGAATTTGATGCTTTTCTTATGATTATCTTGGGTTTCTCTGTTTTTTTGGAGGAAGATTATGGAGGGAATTTTGTCACATTTTAATCACATCATATCAAGGACATATACTATCCAAGTAATTTATGGCTTTTTTTTTTTTTTTGGCCACGCCTCACAGTTTGTGGGATCTTAGTTCCCTGGCCAGGGATCGAACCTGGGCCCTAGGTAGTGAAAGTGCGGAGTGCTAACCATGGACTGCCAGGGAATTCCCAGTTTATGACTCTTGATGTTGACCTGGTTAAAATGGTGTTTGGCAGGGTCCACCTCTATAAAATGACTACCCCTCCCCGAGTCCCATCACCAGTTGCCACTCTGCACCAGCTTCTCCCACGCAGGGAGCACTCTCTTCCTGTAGCAGGGAGTACTATATAATTTATTAACCAGTTCTTTCTTTATTTTATTTTTTAAGTAACAGACTTCTATTTTATTAATCATTTATACTTTTGTATATGGTTGTTTTCCCTTTTGTTTTTTGAATTGTTCTATCATTTTTATCTTTTTTTTCTTTCAAATAATTCTGAGGTATTTTGGTTTAGTTTTTACTAACTACTTGCAGACAACAGAAAAATCAATGGATTTTTAGCTATTATATGGATATTGTTGTAGGTGTTATGTGGATATTCATTTTTAAATAAATATGGTGGTGGTCCCTTTTTTCGTTATTGACTTTCAATTTTATTTCATGATTGAAATAAAAGATTGATCAAGAGGGTACTCGATACATAGATTCTGTGGAATTTTTATTGAGATTTATTATGTGGTCTTAACAGTGGTAAATTTTTGTAAATGTTTTATATGTGTTGAAAAGCATTTTGCTATGTGGTTGCTGCAGGAAATATAATCACAGTTGTTAACTTTATTGTTTATACTTTTGTAACATTATTAATTTTCCTCTGTCCTCATGTATCAGTTTCTGGAAGAACGGTGTTTGAAAAAAAAGCCTCACACCATGATTGCAGACATGTCAGTTTTACCTTATAATTCTCAGTTTTTGTGTTCTGTGTCTCAGTGCTATGTGTCTAGGTGCGTAAAGTGCATCATTGTAATCTTTCCCGTGAGTTTTTCTTTTTCATAACTATAAGCTGCCCTTCTTTTACCTTATAAATACATTTGATATTAATTGCTGCTAGACCAGGTTTCTTTTGTTTAATAATTTGCTTGGTTTGACTTTCCCACTCCTTTTATTTACAACCTCTTAGTTCGCTGTAAGACTGGTTTAAAAACTCAAAGGGGCGCAGACAAAGTGAGCTGACCAACGAGAGCAATTACCATTGACTGGTGCTGATCAGATTATACCTTTGCCCAGGTAGAAAGCCAGAGCCGTCAGGACATGGGTCTGCATTTGGAGGCCAGCTGCCCAGAGAACACTGTCTCTCTCTCTCTGGGTCCTTGAATATCTCCAACTGGAATCAGGATTTTGTTGGTAGAAGGTAGGTCACTTTATTTCTGTAATTTGTGCTTATGAGCAAAAGAGTTATTTTCCTACCAGAAGTTTTAAAAAGTGACACTGTTTATGCATATAGAGAGAGAGAGAGCGAGAGAGAGGGTACTATACATTGGGATATCCTTTCCTTGAGTTTTTATTTTTAAACTATTTTCCCACTTGTGAAGTTAATTGTTTTCTTAATATTTTCTTGGTAAGAATCACAAAAATTTTCAGGAAAAAGCACCTCATTTAGTGCACTGCGATGTAATGGGAATGAGAGGGTTTCTAGAACTGGGTAAGGATTGTGTCAATTGGAAGGGACTTGAAAAATATGTGGGATCAAATTAGAGATTTTGATTGGATATGAGGGTATTAGATTTGGGGTGGTACTGATTGAATTGAAATTGGTGTGGGACATATATAGCCAGACTTTGAGCACAGCCTGTTTCATTCAGAGGCTGAATCCTTCAAGGAAACCATTTTCTGGGTCCTGTGTATCATCATTTGGGATTAAGATTTTAGACCGGCAGAAGGCAGGCACTTTTCTGGCCTTTTTTTTTTTTCCTTTAAAGCATAAAGATGAAAAGGATGACATTTTATGCCAGAAAGCAACTTTTTTCCCCTGGTAAAATTCACATTTATTTATGCATTTAAAGTACAAGCATTGCATGCATATCATTTTTAGATTTCTTCATTGGGGCCATGTATTTCTGTTATTAAAGGGATTAAAACCTTTTTACTCTTTCACTTTATAATTGATTGTTAACTGGTGTATGGGATCTATAGATTTTGTTTGCTAATCAGTGTCTAGAAACTTGATTGAACCCTATATTTCTTTTTTTTTTTTTTAACATCTTTCTTGGAGTATAATTGCTTTAGAATGGTGTGTTAGTTTCTGCTTCATGACTAAGTGAATCAGTTATACATATGTGCCCATATCTATTCCCTCTTGCAACTGCCTCCCTCCCGCCCTCCCTATCCTGCCCCTCTAGATGGTCACAAAGCACTGAGCGGATCTCCCTGTGCTATGTGGCTGCTGCCCACTAGCTATCTATTTTACGTTTGGTAGCGTATGTATGTCCACGCCACTCTCTCACTTTGTCCCAGGTTACCCTTCCCCCTCCCATATCCTCAAGTCCATTCTCTAGTAGGTCTGCATCTTTATTCCCATCTTGCCCCTAGGTTCTTCATGACAATTTTTTTTTTTTTTTAGATTCCATATATATGTGTTAGCATACAGTATTTGTATTTCTCTTTCTGACTTAACTTCACTCTATATCACAGGCTCTAGGTCCATGCACCTCACTACAAATAACTAACTCAGTTTCGTTCCTTTCTATGGCTGAGTGATATTCCATTGTATATATGTGCCACATCTGCTTTATCCATTCATCCTGTTGATGGACACTTTGGTTGCTTCCATGTCCTGGCTATTGTAAAAAGAGATGCAATGAACATTTTGGTACATGACTCTTTTTGAATTATGGTTTCCTCAGGGTATATGCCCAGTAGTGGGATTGCTGGGTCGTATGGTAGTTCTATTTGTAGTTTTTTAAGGAACCTCCTTACTGTTCTCCATAGTGGCTGTATCAATTTCCATTCTCACCAACTGTGCAAGAGGGTTCCCTTTTCTCCACACCCTCTCCAGCATTTATTGTTTGTAGATTTTTTGATGATGGCCGTTGTGACCGGTGTGAGATGATATCTCAGTGTAGCTTTGATTTGCATTTCTCTAGTGATAAACGATGTTGAGCATTCTTTCATGTGTCTGCTGGCAATCTGTATATCTTCTTTGGAGAAATGTCTATTTAGGTCTTCTGCCCATTTATGGAGTGGGTTGTTTGTTTTTATAAAGTTGAGCTGCAAGAACTGCTTGTAAATTTTGGAGATTAATACTTTGTCGGTCGCTTCGTTTGCAAATGTTTTCTCCCTTTCCGAGTGAACCCTATATTTCTAATAATTTGTCTATCAATGCAAATTAATGAGTAGATTTTAATTAGAATGTTTCAGGTTTTTACACATTAAGGATAATGCATGTTAGGGATGTGTCTATTTGTGTTCTGTACTTTTTTCCTGGTTTTCTTTATATAGACACTCTTTCTATAATGGTAGATTTTTATTTGCGACCCCTGTTTTACTATAACGTGATATGATTGTACTTTTCTCTTTTTTCTCTTATGCTCATGTTTTTACACTTTTCATGGTCTACAAATTGCATTTTGGTTTCAGTCATCATTTCTATTGGGTGTTATGTTTTCCTTTGTAATTGTTTCAGCTTATTTCATTGTTTTTCTTTTCCTAATTTATCTTTTGGGTTAAGCCATCCAATTTCTTGAGTTGAGTGCTTAACTCCTTTCTTTTCAAGCTTGCTTAATGTCCTTACTGTTCAGTTAAGTTTTAATTCCTCTTTTTCTGTCTTATGATTTGTCCTAATACTTTATTTTTAAATTTCAGCTTTATTGCTGTATAATTGACTTTTAAAAGTGTAAAATATTCAGTCAGCTTTGTGGTGATTTGATATACATTGTGATAGGATTTCCCCCTCTAGTTAATTAACACATTTCCTTCATATATTTACTTTTTTTGGTAAGAACATTTAAATCCTACTCTTCTGGAAAACTTCAACTATACATCACATTATTATCAATTATAATCACCATGGTTAACATTAGCTCCTGAGACTTTATTCACTGTCTACCCTTTTACCCTCCCTTCCCTGCCCTCCCCCACTACCACTTTTCTACTCTGGTTCTGTAAGTTTTACTCTTTTTTTTTTTTTAACATTCCACATATAAGTGATACCATGCCATATTTGTCTTTCTCTGTCTTATATTACTGGACATAATACCCTCCAAGACCATCCATATTGTTGCAAATGACAAAATTTCATTCTTTTTATGGCTGAGTAGTATTCCGTTGTATCTATGTACCACATCTTCTGTATCCATTCAACCATCACTGGACATGTTGGTTGTTTCCATACCTTATCCATTGTGAATGTGGGAGGGCGGATATCTCCTTGATATTCTGTTTTTATTTCCTTTAGCTATATACCCAGAAGTGAGACTGCAGCATCATATGGTGGTTCTAGTTACAATTTTTGAGGAACCTCCATACTGTTTTCCATAGTATGCACCATAGCTGCACCAGTTTACATGCCTACCAAAAGAGTGTACTTTTTGCCCTTAAATTCAAACTTTGAAATTAAGATTACTATACAATTTTCTTTTACTTGACGTTAAATCAGTTTGTTCTGTCATCCACTGATTTTCAATATTTTGTACTTTCTTTAGGTTTGGCTTGGAAACTTCCATGAAGAGACTTTCTGCTACAGTGAGGTGAGAAGCCACCCATGCACTCAAGTGTGGGAATCTGGAGAGGTCTCAGGCACTTATACCCCCAACAGAGGAAACTCACAGAGCTGCAGGCTGAGGCAGGACTTGGCTCAGAGAGCCGTCTCCTCTGGGAAATACTGGATTTCCTTTGGCTCCAACACGCTGACAAGAGTAGAGTCCTTCTGGTGGATTGACAAGCCTGGAGAAGATACAAGCTCGTTTGTTTAAAAGTTCAAGTCTGAGTTCCTGCCTCTCAGCTCTATCAAAACTTCTTTAAAAATAAAGAAAGTATAGGGAAGAGGTTACTCCCCAGCATTCTCAGGTATCCAAAGCATACCTAAGAAGCTGGCAGTCCGTTGCTTATTCTGTTGCCGCCACGCAGTCTAAGCACTTTGGGAGCCAGAACCCAAGTTGTAAGATTACGATCGTCCACCCAACAATGGAAGAATTTGAAGATTTCAGCAAATATATTGCCATGGAGTGGCAAGGCCACCGAGCTGGCCTAGCCAAGGTAATTCCACCGAAAGGATGGAAAGCCAGACAGACGTACGATGATACCGATGACATCTTAATAGCCGCACCCCTCCGGCAGGTGACCACTGGGCAGGCAGGTGTGTTTACTCAGCACCACAAAAAGAAGAAAGCCATGACCGTGAGCGAGTATCGCCGCTTAAGAAACAGTGAATGACACCAGACTCCATTCTACTCTGATTTTCAGGATCTGGAGCGAAAATATTGGAAAACACGCCCCTATGATTCACCAGTATACGGTGCGGACGTCCGTGGCTCCTTATTCGATGAAAACACGAAGCAGTGGAACCTTGGACACCTGGGAACCATTCAGGACCTGCTGGAACAGGAGTGCGGAGTGGTCATCGATGGTGTCAACACCCCCTACCTTTACTTCGGCATGTGGAAGACCGCCTTCGCCTGGCACACGGAGGACATGGACCTTTATAGCATCAACTACCTGCACTTCGGGGAGCCCAAGACTTGGTACGCGGTGCCCTCGGAGCACGGCCGGTGCCTGGAACGCCTGGCCAGGGAGCTTTTCCCGGGCAGCTCGCGGGGCTGTGAGGCCTTCCTGCGGCACGAGGTGGCTCTCATCTCGCCCACGGTCCTCAAGGACAACGGCATCCCCTTCGGTCGGGTCACTCAGGAGGCTGGAGAGTTCATGGTGACGTTTCCCTATGGCTACCACTCTGGCTTCAACTGCGCGGAAGCCATCAATTTTGCCACCCAGCGTTGGATCGATTATGGCAAAGTGGCCTGGGAATAGGGCTCTGCATGACCTTTGGAAAGATCTTCGTCAGAATAAGGGAGATTTCAGGTGAGCACCCTTAGGATATTAAAAATGGGTGGTTGGGTGGGGACTCTAAAAGGGACCTATAATTACCCGCTGCGAAGGGAGTTGGCTGTTAGAATAGTAACATTAAGACCAGAGCTTTGTATGGTACTGACATTGTGTGTGTGTGTGTGTGTGTGTGTGTGTGTGTGTGTGTGTGTGTCTTGTGTTTCCTGAAGCAATATGGAATGGAGACTTTGTTTTCTTGGAGCAGCACGGAAATAGGAAGGTGGGGAGGCTTTATCTTCCTTTCCATATCTTCATATGGATGGAACAATAAGATGAGTGTGGGCATGAAGAGGTGAGGAAGATGGGCCGTGTCCCTGGCATGCACTGTAGAGAAGAAAGGAGACTTGGGGAGGTATGCATTGTCACCAGACTGTGAGGCCCCCTTCCCTGGCCCCTCTCCAGAGCTGCAGAAGTTTTCTTTCCCCATAATGGCAGAGAGGGTGACCCCCAGGGGAAGCTGACTCTGTCCATTATGAAGTTTTGTCCTTGGTATGGGAAATTCCAGAAAGGCTATTACTCTGGATAGTAATAACAATTCTCTATTCAGTTCTCCTTCCCTATCACCTCCCCTGCAGCCTCTTATTTTTCTTTTAATGGTGAAGTAAATAAATGTGATGCTGTTGATGTGGTTTTGTGTTGTCCCTGCAGCCACAAACTCAGTCCATCCATGGACCCACTCTGTATGCGTATGTGCAAAGTTGAATCTGAAGCGTGATGTCTTTCGTAAAGCAAACTTTTCCGTAGTCACTGCTTTGAGCTGTCCAGCAGTTACTTAGAGGGGAGAACTGGACTTAGAGTCAGCAGAAATGGCATTCAAACCTGCACTTTGCTACTGTCTAGTCGTGGGAGCTTCAGCCAGAAAATCATTGATTTTCTCTGAGCCAGAATTACAATGCGAGAATTTTGTGACGATACTGGGGTTGTAAATGTAACAGGCATGTAAGAGGTACTCAGTTAATTTGATGTGCATTCAGACACTCTCCTGGCCTCTAGGGGCAGCCCAATGCCTAGGACATCCACTCGTATTCTTTCTGTGATGCTTAGTTCTACTCTTGTGTTCCTCACCACACCCCCAGGCTTACACGTTAACTTTTCTTTTAATTAATAGACTTTATTTTTGCAGAGTACTTCGCAACAAAATTAAGTGGAAAATACAGGGGATTCCAACATATTCGGTCCCATGCTTCTCTACCAGCATCCACACCAGAAGGGAACATTTGTTACAGTCGAACAACCTGCACTGACACCTCATTATCACCCAGAGTCCTTAGTTTAATTTATTCACTCTTGGTGTTGTACAGTCTATGGATTTGACCAATGTATAATGACATGTATCTACACTTATAATACCATACAGAATAGATTCATTGCCTAAAAATCCTCTGTGCTCTGCCTAATCATCCCCCCTCCCCCCCCGACAACCACTGATCATTTTACTGCTTCCATAGTTTTGTCTTTTCCAGATGACTTCTTTCTCGTAGTAATATGCCTTTAAGTTTCCTCCACGTTTAGTGCTTTTATAGCTCATTTCCTTGTATTGGTGAATAATATTCCATTGTGTTTTGTATGACCCTTTATTTATCCACTCACGTGCTGAAGGACATCTTGGTTGCTTCCAATTTTTTCTGCAATTATGAATACAACTACTATAAACATTTGTGTGCAGGTTTTGGTGTGGATGTAAGTTTTCAGCTCATCTGAGGAAATAGCAAAGAGTGCAACTGCTGGATTGTATGGTGAGACTATATTTAATTTTGTAAGAAACTGCAAATTTTTAGGTTTTTTTAATTTTTTTTGTGGTATGCAGGCCTCTCACTGCTATGGCCTCTCCCATTGCGGAGCACAGTTCCGGACGCGCAGGCTCAGGGACCATGGCTCACGGGCCCAGCCGCTCCGCGGCATGTAGGATCTTCCTGGACTGCGATTCGAACCCATGTCCCCTGCATCGGCAGGCGGGCTCTCAACCAGTGCGCCAGCAGGGAAGCCCTGCTAATTATTTTTACCGGTAGAAAACTGATTTTTTTTTTTTTTTTTTTTTTTGCTCATGATCTACCGCATGTTTGCACAAAAGGTCACACATACCCATTTACAAATTCCACTCCTTGTCGTATTTGTCCTTGTTGCAGTGTTACAAAGGCAAGGTAAAGATTTTACAATCATTCAAGAGCCAGAGGACCCAGCCTTTATTCAGACTCCTACCCCAGCTTGTTTAGTAGTCTTTCAACAAATCAGGTTTCGATGGCTCTCCATTTGTCAGTTTAGGCAAAATGAGCTCTTAACCACATTGCACCTCTGTTAGAGTTTGCACATAACAAGTTCAGATCAGGGCAAACATAATTTGTGCTAAATAAATATTACCTATTAGCATTATTACTTAGGAGCCCAAAGTTGTAAGATGGATATTAGAACCTGTACTTAAGCGTAACTCGTAGAAGTTGGAATTCGGGTCTTGGGACTCCTCTAAGATTTGTATAAAGGGTCTGTTATGGATCTGTCTGACTACCTGGCCACAGTGAATTATTCGTAGAGATTAACCATTACACCAATTCAGTTTCCTTGTGTATAAGGATTCCTTTCCAGATATTTGGAAATAACTTTACCATGATATTTATGTCGTTAGATTGTTACCGTATATGGGTCTTGAAGTTGCTTTTTCCCCCAATGTTTGTGTTACCTTTCATCACTTTAAATAGGAAAGCACAAACAGTTGGTAAGAATTGGCTACCGAGGTAAGTGGAATGGACACTGATGTGAGTTGAACAGATCCTGGTGAGTAGCAGCGCTTGCCCGTCCTGCTCTGCTCACCAGCCGCTCAAACTGAAATGCCTCCCAAGCTCCTTGTCATTGACCTGCAGTGATTACAGGGTAATAGTGAGACCCTTCTCACGGTTCCTCAGCAAGTGGTGGGTGTTAGGGGGATAAGCAGTTTCAGGGAGGACAGAGGAAGGGCAGAACTGAGCCCTGTTGGGCATGGGTAACATGTTGGAGGTGCCACTCAATGAAAATGCAACATTTGTGTGGCCGGGTTTCTGGATTTTTCTGGGATCCTGGCATCCAGTATCCTCGTGCCCTAAATGTTCAGGCTCCTCTACCTAAAAAAGAGCTACGTTAAATCCTGTAGACCTCAGAGAGCATCTTTTCTTTGTCCCATCTCTCAGAGAGCCTTTTCTCAAAAGCTTCACATGGTGTCTATATATTTCAGTGCCCGTTCACTCACTCTCTTATTAATTCATTCAGCACATGTTTGCTAAGCACTTACCGTGTACCAGGCACTGTTTGTGGAATTGGGGACACAACAGTGAAAAAGGCAAAGTTTCAGTTCTCCTGGAGCTTATATTCTCATTATAAAGAGAGACATAACAAGTCAAGCAGTCACAAGGCCTAGGAGAAAAAATAAAGCAGAGTAAGGGGTTAGAGAGTGGCAGGACTGCTGTGTTGGAAAGGGTGGCCTCTTGGGAGTGTGGTCTTCGAATGCGTGCTGTGGACAAGGGAGTGAGAGCATCACCCTAGGCAGAGGGACAACACATGCAAATACCTGCGGTGGGGGCACCCTTAAGGGGCTCACAGATTAGCAAAGTGGCTGGAGAGCAGGAGAGAGGCGGCGGGAGCTGTGGCGGGGGGAAGGCATAAAATGTCATAACTCAGTGAATGCAAACTCCTCCCACTGTGTGATTGGGGCCATTGGTGTTTTAGGTGACCTGGGGGTGGAGAAATTTGGGGGCCACAGAGTCTTTCAAAGCACGGATAATTCACAGCCATCCCTGGAAATGGCTCTATCGTTCGTACCAGATGCAAATCCTGAGAGCGGAATGTCTGTATGTTCTCGTTTCCTGCTGTACCAGCTGACATGTCACGTTTCTGACTTGTATTGCATTAGGTGGGACTTTAACAGAGCCAGCAGATCACTGACATTCACTAAGTTGACAATAGCCATCTCAGCTATGTATGAGCAGCAGCAAATCAATGCAGTCAGTATTTTGGAATTGTGCTGAGGCCCACATTCACATAATGTGGAGGGCAGTGAAGGCATCTCCTCAGGAGACTTCAGGAGAAATCCTCTGGAGAAACAGCTACCAGGGGAGAGATCAGGTGTGAGAGTTGAACGGGCTATAGATTTAGAATTTGTGTCTATGCATGGGAAATCCTTGGCGCCAGAGACGGATAATTTTTAGGAAAGAGCTAGGATTAAGAATTTGCAAAGAAAGAGCTCAGGATCCATTCCCTGGGAATGTCAAGGGTCTATTGCATAAGTTTCTTTTTCCTGAGAAACTCCTTAGTAACCAGGTGACCTAACCTCAGCTCGCTTGTGGTATATCACCTTGACTGTACTTACACATGACCCTCTAGGACCCTGAGTACTTTATTACCCTATGGTTTAGCTCATGGATTGAACCAGATTAAAACAGTTGATAATTATCTTTCTTGGCTTTCTCTGTTTAGTGAGGACTCAATGAATATTGTCGATTGAGTGAATGACTTGAAACCACGAATAGAAATGAAAAAAAGAGCTAGTATCATAAGAAACACCTAAAATAAATAAATAATTCCTATTACAGCATAATTGCTTTTATGTTAATTGTCTTTTAAAACAAGATATCCAGTTCTAAGCTGGGGTTTGAAATAACTTACAGAGCCAGAAAATAAACTCTGTTTGTCTTATTCCAATATGAGACCTTCATTCATTGACTCCACAAATATTAAGCACCCTCACCGTGCCAGGCTAGTCCTACGTGCTAAGGAAACATAGTATGACGTTTATGATCTGCTTGGAGACAGGCAGTTAGGCAGTTTCACCACGCCACAGCTTCTTCCCAGCTACAGTAACCATAGCCAGGCTCCCCCCCAAACTGCTGGTTTTAGAGCCTCTGAAGAAAGGCATCTTTTACTGGGAACAGTCAGCCTCAAGTTCAGGACCAAAGCCTCTTGGGACTCTGAGAGCTGTTTCAGTATGTTCCCGGGCTCATGGCAGCTCTCCTGTTTACTTTTCTCAGTCATACTCTTCTTCTTCTTCTTCCTCCTCCTCCTCCGCCTCCACCTTTTCTTCTTCTTCTTCCTCCTCCACCACCTCCTCCTCCTTCTCCTCCTCCGCCTCGTGCACCGCCTTCTCCTACTTTTTCTTCCTCTTCTTCCTCCTCCACCACCTCCTCCTCCTTCTCCTCCTCCGCCTCCTCCACCGCCTCCTTTTACTTCCTCTTCTTCCTCCTCCACCAACTCCTCCTCCTCCTCCTCCTCTGCCTCCTCCACCGCCTCCTCCTTCTTTTTCTTCCTCTTCTTCCTCCTCCACCACCTCCTCCTCCTCTTCCTCCGCCTCCTCCTCCACCAACTCCTTTTTCTTCTTCGTCATCAACCACCTCCTCCTCCTCCTCCTCCACCTCCTCCACCTCCTCATCCACCTCCTCTTTCTTCTTCTTTTTCTTCCTCCTCCTTCTCCTCCTCTGCCTCGTGCACCGCCTCTTCCTTCTTTTTCTTCCTCTTCTTCCTCCTCCACCACATCCTTCTCCTCCTCCGCCTCCTCCACCACCACCTCCTTGTTTTTCTTCTTCTTCCTTCTCCTCCTCCACCTCCTCCTCCTCCTCCTCCTTTTTCTTCCTCTTCTTCCTCCTCCACCACCGCCTCCTCCTCCTCTGCCTCCTCCACAGCCACATCCTTTTTCTTCCTCTTCTTCCTCCTCCACCACCTCCTCCTCCGCCTCCTCCACCTCCTCCTCCTTCTTTTTCTTCCTCTTCTTCCTCCTCCACCACCTCCTCCTCCTCCTCCACCTCCTCCTTCTTTTTCTTTCTCTTCTTCCTCCTCCACCACCTTCTCCTCCTCTGCCTCCTCCACCACCTCCTCCATTTTTTCTTCCTCTTCTTCCTCCTCCACCACCTCCTCCTCCGCTTCCTCCACCGCCTCCTCCTTTTTCTTCCTCTTCTTCCTCCTCCACCACCTCCTCCTCCTCCGCCTCTTCCACCACCTCCTCCACCACCTCCTCCATCTTTTTCTTCCTCTTCTTCCTCCTCCACCGCCTCCTCCTTTTTCGTCCTCTTCTTCCTCTGCCACCACCTCCTCCTCCTCCTCCTCCGCCTCCTCCACCACCTCCTCCTTGTTTTTCTTCCTCTTCTTCCTCCTCCACCACCTCCTCCTCCTCCTCCTCCGCCTCCTTCACCACCTCCTCCTTTTTCTTCCTCTTTTTCCTCCTCCACCACCTCCTCCTCCTCCTCTGCCTCCTCCACCGCCTCCTCCTTCTTTTTCTTCCTCTTCTTCCTCCTCCACCACCTCCTCCTCCGCCTCCTCCACCGCCTCCTCCTTTTTCGTCCTCTTCTTCCTCCTCCACCACCTCCTCCTACTCCTGCTCCGCCTCCTTCACCACCTCCCCCTTGTTTTTCTTCCTCTTCTTCCTCGTCCACCACCTCCTCCTCCTCCTCCTCCTCCTCCACCTCCTCCACCACCTCCTCCTTTTTCTACCTCTTCTTCCT